>NC_074677.1:43575073-43875073 GCF_029448725.1 Salvelinus fontinalis
CACCCTATATTTGGTTATTCTTTCTAGTCTAAATAATTGAGCAATTGTGCTTTCGATTTTTCATTAAAATCGTTTCTTGCTAGCTACATTACTTTTCAACACGATATCATAACGTTGTCACACGTGGATACTACTGCCGTTAGTTAGCTAATTTGCTAATTCCTAGCTTAGCTACCGTTTGTTAGCAAGGACATTTTCGTTGTCATATAAGGTTAGCTTTTTGCGTTAGACACGACCGTTCATGTGTGAACGTATAGTGTGAGATTCGATGCCTCCTGCAAGCAAACGGGCGAGAAAAGAGGACTCGCCGCTGGAGTTGGCGTGTGAGTGGGGGTCCTGCCAAGAGTCGTTCGATCGGATGCAGGAGTTCTGCGAGCATGTGGAGGGTCACCTCAAGGCGCTGGACATAGAGGACGGGGGAAATTACTCATTTGGTGAGCGGGCAAGGGGAGCATGGATTACTCTCTTTTCACAGCCACTGTACCTCCGACGTGGAGTGACGCTCCTTGTGAGAGATACAATACATAAGAGAGGAAAAGCCAGGAGAAAGAGAAGTCAAACCTTCATTTTATTTGAGATAAAGTAGCTAGCAAAGGCTATTGTGGAAGACACTCATGTTGTACAATGCCATATGCATGTATCTTGTCCGTTTTATGTCACTAGAGGAGCACAGCTGTCTATGGAAAGAGTGTGGGTTCTGCTCTGTGGAGAGTGCTGAGGAGTTTAAGCGCCACGTCTATTTCCACTGTTACCACACCAAGCTGAAGCAGTGGGGCCAGGGGGTACTCAAGGCCCAGCCCAGCATCGACACCTGCACCATTGGCCTCCACAACCGCAACATCGTGCCTGACATCACAGACAACTTCATCTGCCAGTGGGAGCAATGTGAGGTGAGACACTGTTGGTGTGGGTTATATCTAAGCTTAGATGTGAAGCTTGTGGACAGACAGACATAGCCGGGCATAGACCAGGGACGTGAAGTCAGGCACGAAACACACACACACAAATCTATCATTTAGATGGGCTCAAATCTATTCATGTGGACTGATTTTAAGCATATTAGTTTAAGTGGTGAAGTTTTCACACATTTGTCGGTCTTAATATGTTCATTACTATGAGAGCGACGTGTTTTTGTGTGTATGTGTTTGCAGCAACCCTCCCTTGCCAACCCAGAGTGGTTCTACCGCCATGTGGAGATGCACAGTATGTGTATGGATGTACCCTCTGCTGATAAGGAGCTCCTGGTGCGCTGTGGCTGGAAGGGTGAGTCCACTGACCCCCTGTAAAGATGGCAGCGGTGACTAACACGGGCTAGTTTGCAACTTTTCAGGAGAAACCGAGGTGTCTGTATGTTTCAATTAAAGGATGTGGGTTTTTTGATTCTTTTGGAATTGAGGGTGGATAAAATAGGTACATGCAGGCTATTACTGATGTCATGTGACCTGGAACCAGAGTGTAACTGCTACTGAGGGAATCACCTGCACTTATTTCCCCTTGACTTTTCTCTAGACTGCGAGGCCACGTTTAAAGGGCGTTTTAAGCTGCGGGAGCACCTGCGGAGCCACACTGGGGAGAAGGTGGTGGCCTGCCCAATCTGCGGAGGGATGTTCGCCAACAACACCAAGTTCTTTGACCACATCAGGCGGCAGACCACCATCGAGGGTGAGAGGGGGGAAGGTCAGGGGTCGATTGGATGAATGGCTTTGCTAACATTGTGGAGTATAACCCGATAACACGTTTACTTAATGACTGACGACAACTGTGTGTCTGTGGTCCCTTGTCTCTCGTAGGTCAGAGGTTCCAGTGCTCCCACTGCTCTAAGCGCTTTGCAACAGAGAGACTACTGCGGGACCACATGAGGAATCATGGTCAGTCCCTTGGAACTCCCTTTTGTATTTCTATTACACGTTGCTGTCGTTTGATGCCCACTAGAACTGTGCTTCGATCTGTATCTTTTATTCTTCTCTCTCCTTCTCTGCTGTTAGTAAATCACTACAAGTGTCCATTGTGTGACATGACCTGCCCGTCCCCCTCCTCACTGCGGAACCACATCAAGTTCCGCCATAGCAACGAGAAGCCTTACAGCTGTGAATACTGCGAGTACAGGTAGGTTCGTAAGTGAGGCAGGACTCCCGGTCAGTAATATAAGCCAACGCCATCCGTTTCAATATTATGAAAGTGAATTATATTGAAGGAGTACTAGTTTAGTGTGTGCAAGTGTTAACGATAGTATAGGCAGAACCCGTCCTAACCCCTTCTTTCCTGTGGTGTGTGTGTTTCTCTCCTCAGCTGTAAGAACCTGATCGACCTTCGTAAACACCTGGACACCCACAGCACTGAGCCGGCCTACCGCTGTGACTTCAGCAACTGTGACTACACCACACGCTCACTGCACTCCATCAAGAACCACTACAAGAAAGTACACGAGGTGAGTTAGGGAGATTTACAATTGTTTCCTGTTTTTACACTGCTGTACTGGGCTGGCCTGGTTATGCGTCCATCATAGCTGGTGGAAATGTGCCGAAAAGGACAATATGAAGCCAGCCCAGTACTGTTTGTGTCATCTCTATATGGTAAGTCAGGCATGAAAAAACAACTATTAATTGTGATCAATTCCCTTAACTATGCGTGACCTATTTTCTAAGATGTTTGCTTTTTTGTGTTGACGACTCAGGGAGATTTTGTGGCTCGCTACAAGTGTCATGTCTGTGAGCAGTGCTTCACTAGGGGAAACAACCTCACTGCCCACCTCCGCAAGAAGCACCAGTTCAAATGGCCCCCTGGGCACCCCCGATTCAGGTACCGACATAGCAAGCGTAACATTTATAGCCAGCATAGGACAACCAATTCTAAACTGCATGTGGTTGAGATTGCATCGAACATCATGTTTATGTGGAGACGGTCTGTATTAACAAGGCCTCGTTCAATGTAAGTAGTTTGACTCCAGAATCAGTACCAGGTGAATGAGAAAGTCTCGAGCATCGTTGGGGCATCATTTTGGTCTTGTGGCTAACACCTCCGTCTGTCTTCTCTCGCCCAGGTATAGAGAGCACGAGGACGGCTTCATGCGTCTGCAGCTGATCCGCTATGAGAGCGTGGAGCTGACTGAGCAACTGATGAGAGAGAGACCGGAGGGCCACGAGGGGGAGGGGGAGGACGCTGCCCGGACAGATGTCCTGGGGCCTGGGGAGGATGCCAGGGTAGTAGCACACTCCACGGAGGTACAGGTGGAGCTGAGAGGGGTGCTGTTGGAGGGGGAGCAGGGAGAGGGTGTGTTCTATGATTTGACTGGGGGGGACTCGTCTCGGGCGGGGGAGGACACTGTGATCCTGCAGCTACAGGACACTGCTCAGCAGCTGGGCATGCAGGTAGCGTGACCACTACAACCCCTCACATGGACACGCTGCTCATCTAATGGCTCGTTCCTCTGAGATTCTGAGCAGTGACACAGCACAGAGGCACCAGGGCTAAGGGAAGGACGGGAGAGCTTTACCGGTTTTTGAGCACACCTGTCTACTGAGTACGAGGAGGGGGGGAACTCTTCAAGGATTCACATGGTATGGATTGAAGTGAACAGTGGCTCCTAAATATTGGGATTTAACCAGCAGGACTGGCCTTACCTGCCCTCACTGCAGGGGCCCACACTCCTCATAGCACTCTGTCAGAAGATATGGAGGTGATATTGTGGATGTGATTTCTTGGGCTGTTTTCCAACGTCTGATCTGCCGTTGTTGGCGACCGAGACAGTTGCTATGTTTTGCATTATGAACAACTTTGAGCTGAATGGACTTCATAGTGATATACTATAAAGCAGGATCAATGAGTTAGCCAGCTGACTAAGTAGTCTTATATAACTTGTTATATATTTTTTGGTGGGGGGGGGGGGGGGGGGGGGGGTGAAATGGGTTGGTCTAAAGGTGTCAGCATGCTTCAGTTCGGCTGGCACCTGGCCAAACTTGGCTAACCGAATGAGTGTGCTCGTATACTCCCTTAAACGACCGTTGCTTGAAAGATGAGGGAAAAAAGTGACAATGGTACTGTTTGTCTATTCAGAATTAATCTAAGATGACTCAGGAAATCTGTCATTAATCTTGGATGTTTTTGACGAAGAGATCTTAGTCGTGCAATTTTACATCTAACTAAGATGTTTGCAGTATTTTTTTTTTCAAAGGAAAAAATGTGCATGAAAATGAGTCGTCTCTCGTTGAATGACAACAAAGACTATTCAAGAATCCATACTGTTGACCAATCGCAGACAAAGGGGTGTGAACTTCGGCTTGCCTCCAGAATAGTTTTTGTGACTGGACAAACGAACAAAAACGTCACAAAATGTAATCTTAATATATGCGCAAACTCTGCCAAATTGTTTTGGCTGGGAAGCATGCGGGCGCCTTAATTCAGTGTTTTCCAACTCCAGTCCTCGAATACACCCAACAACACACAATTTTGTTGTTGCTCTGGAGAATTTCATCTAATTCAACTCTTTGAGGGTTTGATTAGTTAAATCGGATGTGCTTGTCCAGGGCTACAACAAAAATGTGTTGGGAACACAATTGATTCAAGTTTTTAAAAAACAATGTTGAACCAGGAAATCAATAGTTATTGCTGGTTGTTTATCTAAGTTGGCTGGCTAACTCATTGATCCTGCTTTCTATTATACCCCTCAGCTATTTGATTTGACATTTTGTTTTTTGTTCTGCGCAATAAACAGATTGTGCTTTTTATTGGCTTGTATCGTATTTTGCATTGCTGTCACTCACCTTTTTAGAGCTTGTGTATTTAGTTTGTATGCACATTTCAGAACATTGCGTGTAGATGTGAACTGATGATTCTCTATCAAGTGAAGCAGAACTTTGTGTGTAATACTTATCAATATTTTGCGCTTAATTATCCTACAGAAATAGATTTACTGCGTGTGCGTGGTGTGAAAGAGAGAGCGTTCTCTGGCCTAGAATCTAATCCACTTAGTGGTGCTCTTACATCCGGCCTGTTGCCCGTCAGACACGTCCTCCAATGATGGACAAGACTGGCAGACAGAGAGGCTATGTACAGGATTGAAATAGGATGTTCAGAGGCTCTTGATTGTTGCCACTCTATTCAACGGCAGAGATGGAATCAATACTTTTTGCTCTAGTAAGTTTACAGCCGTCCGTGCATTTTTGCAATGCACTCAAGAAAGCCATTCTTATAACAATATCTTGTTATTTCTCGCCTCCCTTTTCTTATACACGACACTTGCACGTCCATACAAAACTGTATAATGTACATGAATATATCTGCAACCCGTGCTATGATTCTGTGTAAGCGCAGCACGCAGTATTATATGTGTGGGAGTAGTAGTGGATGGGTTGTTGTTGGCTGCGTTTTAAAAGATTAACCAGGCCTAGGAGCTTAGTGTAAGCAGCACTCACTGTGCTCTGCTTCCTTACTCTGTCGCTATCTCTGGACCCTACTGCAGATGGAGAGAGATCGTGCAGAACACCTGAAGACTACTAAGCGTGCTTCTGTGCCTTTTTTAATGGCGATTTAAATGGAAGTTTGAAGATAAACTCGTTAACATCCACGCCATGCTTTTTCTTTGGTTCAGAACTGAGCTTTGAGAGGTGTTTACCTCTCCTGCTTGTAGAGACTGCTAGTGAGGGACCGAAGACAGGCAGCCATGAGAATGTACTCACTGCTGCTACTGCTCCTGGGGTCCTCACACGGGGTATTCACACAGCTGCCTGAGTTAATGGAGGAGGAAGGTAGCGGTAAGATATTTTACTAGAACAGTATTCCTCGTGATGGTTATTGAATGAAAGTGCCTAACTTTCGTGAGGTTTACCCTTGGTTCAGTACATACGTTTTAGTCATTTAGCGATTCGTCTTATCCAAAGTGACTGAAGTCAGCTCCAGAATGTATGTAATCTGATGAAATTGAAATGATTCATTCAGATTTGACAGGTAACTTAGTGTATATTATCTGATGGAACTGATCTGATTCAGGTGTGACAGAGGCGACTCCAGAGCCAGAACCTGTGGATGACACCTACTGGTCAGGCACAGCCCCCATCTGTATGGGAGGTTGTAAGGGGAGACACCAGGAACTGAAGAAGGATCGCTGTGGGGACTCTGACTGCTGCTGGTTTGGCTATAAATCCCTCTGCAGAGGTACCACACACGTGTAACCTGTATCTGCCGTACCCTGCTGTAGTGTAGCACATTCACAATAATTACATAACAATTCCATCAAATTGTATTTTCCTTAACAGTAGGAAATGAATTTGTCAGTATACTGAAATGTATCAAACTAAAATTGGAAATACATGGTACTTCCTTTATCTTCTCAGAGTATATTAGTCATGTGGATTATTCTCTACTTTGCACATGCTCTATGTTTGTCCTGTTTTCTCTTGTTCCATAGTGTTTGTCCTGTTTGCTCTTGTTCTATGGTGTTTGTTCTGTCCTGTGTGGTTCAGTGAACTGTGGGAGGCCTGACGTGGACTATAACGGGATGGTGTACGGGAACGACTGGTGGGTGGGCTCAGTTGTCCGGTACGCCTGTCGCTCTGGCTTCCTATTGGTGGGGGACCCTGCCCGAGCCTGCCAATCCAATGGAGGCTGGACCCCCAAACCCTCCTGTCTCAGTGAGTTGCCCATTTTGTTCAATAGTGATCAAAGATCCCATAAATTTGCCTCCACTACACGTCACTACTCCCTGTAGGTGTGAAGAAGTAGCGTTCGATGTCATTACTGTGAGCTGGCTACATTCACACAGTCTCAGTGAGTAGCCTGTTTGTTCATGCAGGCTTATTGATCACCATTCATTTTGCCTTAACACCTCAGGGAACACACATTTTAGTACACTCACTATCATATTACATTAAGTCCTTTACCTTTCCTTCTCTCACATCCACCTCATGTTTCTGCTCCTCCACACTCTACCCCTGTCCTCCCTCTCTCCCTGGGCCAGGGGTGTGTCGTCAGGGCCGTGTGGAGATCACGGAGAAGGAGCTAGAAACGGCTACCTGCTCCTCCACCTGTCCCCTGAAGTCCTACATGGGGCCTCTGAAGCAGGGCTGCTACGGCATCGACAACTGCAGGAAGATGAATCCTGACTGGAAGCGCTGGTTCACCCGCTGTGACACGTGCCTGTGTGATTGCCACATCGCCTGTGGTAAGTAGTAAACTTTCGCGCCCTTGAGTGGTACAGTCCATTGACTGATGACAGCTAAATCACGGCGCGTTTCAACTAGCAGGCAATCAACTTAAACCAGATCAGTTGGTTTCAATGAATGAATGGATGGATTGGGTTTGAGTTCTTAAAATATGTACTCTAGAGTGTGGTTAATAGCTTGTTACATTACATTTGTTCACACCGTGTTTATTGTATTCCAACTTAAGGTAACCCATTCATATTTCACACGTTCTAAAATCTTTGTCCCACACAACAAACACTTCCCCACAATGTGTTTTATCTTTAAGCATCTTTAGGTTAAAAGACGGACAAATTCCACTATTGAGTGACTAGAATATGCAATTCAAAACCATCACAAGGAATATCAGTGAACAGCCTAACATCCCAGATCCTCATTGGAATCTCAATCGCAATGCTCGAATCCTCATCGGCCTATTGCTGCTTCATCTGCTGTCAGAGGGAGGATCAAAGGGGAAACCTAGAGAGACATCTCTGTGGAACTAACAACAGTCTGTCGCGAGAGACTGCGGTCCTAACCTCAACAACCTCATGGGGTTAACGTATAGAACACAGTGGAGGCAAAGACACTGCTTTTCCTCAGTTTCCCAAACAGACTCCCTGACTACGTGAAGGACTCATCGTACAGCGTATATGAACAGTTTTGACGATGGAGGGGGAGACCTCTCCGAGTGTAGAGGTTCTGTTTGGGATTAACGAGTTGCCCTTTAGCTAAACCTGCTCATTCAATCCGTCCTGGAACCTTAGAATGAGCTCGTTGTTGAGCTGAGACCTTAATCTTGTTACCCACCGCAGCCCAGAGGAGAGTAGAGGTGTCGGCGGAAGTCAGAGAGGAGGACCAGGTTAACTATCGCACAGCATGTTTACTATACTCCATGTGGAGATAGCTTGGAATACATGATATGCCATGTGTATTTCTAAATGGATGGGGATACACTTTGTTACTATTGTAATATCTTAATTTCTCCTTATGTTACAGCCATTGGTTGGACTCTCTGTATTGCTTATAAGATGTAGATGGTTGTCAAAGGTACTTCCTCACTAACAATGTTAGTTGTTGATGATTTGTCATTGTCTCATAAATCCAACTCTTGTGTTTAGACCATAGGGATCGAGATTCATTCTATTTTGAATCCATTCTATTTAATGATGTGGTTTAGATCGAGAGCTGAGCCTCCGGATATGTTTGTTTTTCTTTGGGTTTGTAGCAGCCAACTCCTGCAATGAAATGAACATGACCAAGTCGAACATTGATTTTGTCTTAGTAATGCTACGCTAACAACTGCTTATTACACACAGAATGGAATATAATACAGTACAATAGCGTTGTACATACTAGGAGAACGGAAGAATAAGAGCTGATTCATAAGCACTGTTTTAGACCCACACGAACCTGCGTCCATCCTGGTCTGAACTCCAGAGGACTCTGACAGTAGCTCCCGGGAGATCCGATTGGCCTCATTTCCAGCCACTCAATTCACACGCTCCAGGGGCAGCCCGAAGTCTGGGTAACTCTTTCCCTATGAACCTATTAAATGGAGAGCAACAAGTGTAAGTTCATCGTGCACAACAAGGCAGGATAGGCTATGATGACTGACCATACCGTACAACATTTTTGATAAGAGAAATCGACTTTGATTTCTGGAAGTATGTAATTGTAAAGTTTCTAAGAATTAAGCCTGAAAAATGTATGATTTATACAAGAGATTCGATAGTCTCCTCTGTCTAATAAAATGTATTTAAATGTGTGATTAGTGTTAATAATGATGCTAATACTGACCAATGTTTCTTACTTAAAGTCGTGGTCTGTGTCCTCCAGTCTCCTCATGGGCCCCAATAGTACTCCCCCTTCCACCACAGAGCTGGAGTAGACCTGACCAACCAATTCTCCATTGGACAGCTCACTCTCACACAGACAGCCTGATAGGCACTGCCACCCTCACTGGATCTACAAGATGCAACAAGAACCCAAGATAATGAAGGCTTATTATGACCCTTCAAGTGGGTATGTACTCTCTTTAGTGTTCAATGTGAAACGATGATAACCATGACTTAAAAGACAAGTAATAGCATTATGTAGTATTAGTGACAGTTTAATGTGTACGCAGACATTTACTTTCATATTCAATCAACAGACATGAGCGATACTGTTTGCAGGACACGACCTATAGCAACACAATATATAGATGTGAATGTGGCCACTATAATATGTCAGAGCACCCAATAAATATAATTGGAACTCACCTCCCTGTGTGAGTGTCCCCAGTATCAACAGCTGCAGAAGAGCCACAGAGAGGAGAGTCGTAAGTCTTGGTGCCATTATGATGATTCTACCTGCGTCTCAATCCAGATGTCTCTTGCTTTGTCACACGCACGAGAGCACTTCTTCTACTGTACCTGACCCCAGTTTGAGCACATTCCAGCCCCACGTTGCCATGGTTTATGTGTCTTATTTATCCATTCAGCAAAAGGCATTGTGGGTTTAAGGTCAGCACGCTCTTTAAGAGCTCACGCGTAATGACAAATCGACACTGCGTGTAAGAAAATGGCTTTTCTTTCAAATGTTCCCTTTTGCTCCATTTAAGGTCTTTTCACGAGGCCAATCTTCAAGCATGTTGTGAATAAAAAGTGATGTGTTTAGCTTGTCATCGATGTCATAAAGCGGAACTCTGCATTGACGTCGAGTAATGATCTACCTTCGCCCTCTGACCCTGTGTTCCCTCAGGTGGAATATGAGGTGAATACAATATAAAGGTAAAGAGCCTGGAGACAGTGGACACGAAGTGGATTTAATCCTTCCTCAGATATAACCTCGGAAGCTTTATGCTCTATTCTAATGCATTCATTTCCTTGATCAAATTAGCAGTTGATTTCCGAAGGCTTTGAAATAGCTTTATTGTTGAAACGTGTTTTTCTGCAGTTTTCCGAAATCCAGAGTTTCAATACGGGCCATAACATGATATATTATTGTTAAAGCTTTTCCTAGCATTGCTGTGTTGTGCTCAATGTCAACAATCTCAAAAGAACCCATGACTGTGTTAATATCTATAATAACCACATGGTGTTGCTGCAGTCCCAACATCAAAGGCTTGGAAACTGGTGCAACACAGTATCTTAAATATTTTTTTTATCACTTTGGTACTATTTTCACAAGTATTATGTGGGGAATTTTCCAAACTCCAAACTTATAACATTTGTAACGCAGCCAGTCTTATGTTCAAAAGCTTTCATTGTGCATTCCATTTTTTGGGGGGGAGACATACCACACAACCATTGAGCCACAATATAATCCTACTGTGAAATACAATGAGTACATTGGTTTAATCACCAAAACACGACATAATGACTCATTATTTTAACAACCAGTTAATGGAATAGCAAAAAAATGTAAGATACCTTTGAATGTATGTAGTATGCTACAGTACTGTAAATTACAGTGTGTTACACTGTTTTTATATTAGGCAATATACTTGCACTACCTGATTTAAAATTGACTGAACATCACATTTCCATCATTTCTATCCCATGTGTGATCACTGAAGACATCTTTCACAATGTAATCGAATGAAATAGTGTTTAGCAGGTGCTAGTTTGCATCAAACCTGTCTTGAGCATCCTCATTTTTCATGCACCTGGGGAAAAAGCTTTTGGCGTGGCGAATCCAAGCCTCACATAGGTCTGGGTCAAAATCGTCGCATGCCTCATCCATGGCCTGAAGGAGAGTAGTACGCTTATGGGGATGGCAGTCGTACATCTTCCATCTATATTGTATTTGACATTGTATGGTACTTGTGTATTGTAGTGGTCCTTTACACGGCTCAGTTCATAAGAGCATGGCACTAGCAACACCAGAGTTGAGACTTCGATTCCCAATGGGGTCACATACCAAAGTGCGGAGTGTTGTTACTTTGGATAAAAGTGTCTGTTGCGTAAATGGAATATACTGTATCATGGTATTAGAGAACTGTATTGGCCAATGCAATTTTAGTAAAGCGGTATGACCCCCCCTTGACTCTACAAGGTGTCAAGCGTTCCACAGGCATGCCGGCCCATGTTGACTCCAATCCTTCCCACAGTTGTCAAGTTGGCTGCATGTCCTTTGGGTGATGGACCATTCTTGATACACATAGGAAACTGTTGAGCGTGAATCCTAGCAGCGTTTCAGTTTTTGACATACTCCAACCAGTGCACCTGGCACTTACAGTGCCTTTAGAAAGTATTCAGACCCATTGACTTTTTCCACATTTTCTTAAGTTACAGCCTTATTCTAAAATGTATTTTTTTAAATCCTCAGCAATATACACACAAGACCCCATTATGACTAAGTGAAAACAGGTTTTTAGACATTTTTGCTTAAGGTGGAAATACCTTAAGGAATTTGGAAATGCCTTAAGTATGGGCAAGACAAAAATGGAAATACCTTAAGTATTCAGACCCTTTGCTATGAGACTGAATTGAGCTCAGGTGCACCCTGTTTCCATTGATTTTCCTTGATGTTTCTACAACTTGATTGGAGTCCACCTGTGGTAAATTCAATTGATTGGACATGATTTGGAAAGGCACACACCTGTCTATATAAGGTCCCACGATTGACTGCATGTCAGAGCAAAAACCAAGCCATGGGGTAGATGGAATTGTCTGTGGGACTCCCAAGAAAGGATTGTGTCGAGGCACTTATCTGGGGAAGGGTACCAAAACATTTCTGTAGCATTGAATGTCCCCAAGAACAGTGGCCTCCATCATTCTTAAATGGAAGAAGTTTGGAACCACCAAGACTCTTCCTAGAGCTGGCTGCCCAGCCAAACTGAGCAATTGGGGGAGAAGGGCCTTGGTCAGGGAGGACAACCATCTCTGCAGCACTCCACAAATCAGGCCTTTATGATAGAGTGGCCAGATGGAAACCACTCTTCGGTAAAAGGCATGTGACAAACCGCTTGGAGTTTGCCAAAAGGCACCTAGACTCTCAGATCATGAGAAACAAGATTCTCTAGTCTGATGAAACCAAGATTGAACTCTTTGGACTGAATACCAAGCGTTACATCTGGAGGAAACCTGGCACCATCCCTAAGGTGAAGCATGGCGGGGTTTTTTAGGGACTGGGAGACTAGTCAGGCTCGAAGAAAAGATGAATGGAGCAATCCTTGATGAAAACCTGCTCCAAAGAGCTCAGACTGGGGTGAAGGTTCACCTTCCAACAGGACAAGGACGCTAAGCACACAGCCAAGACAATGCAGGAGTGGCTTCGGGACAAGTCTCTGAATGTCCTTGAGTGGCCCAGCCAGAGCCCGGACTTGAACCCGATCGAACATCTCTGGAGAGACCTGAAAATAGCTGTGCAGCGACACTCCCTATCCAACTTGACAGAGCTTGAGAGGATCTGCAGAGAAGAATGGGAGAAACTCCCCAAATACAGGCGTGCCAAGCTTGTAGCGTCATACCCAAGAAGACTCAAGGCTGTAATCGCTGCCAACGGTGCTTCAACAAAGTACTGAATAAAGGGTCTGAATACTTATGTAAATGTGATATTTACGTTATATTTTTTATAAATTTGCTAAAAATTTGAATCCTGTTTTTCCTTTGTCATTATAGGATATTGTGTATAGATTGAGGAGAAAAATACTATTTCATAAATTTTAGAACAAGGCTGTAACTTAACAAAATATGGAAAAAGTCAATGGGTTTGAATACTTTCCGAAGGCACTGTAAGTGTTTTGTCTTGCCCATTCAACCTCTGAGTAGCGCACATGCAATCCATGTCTCAATTGTCTCCAGGTTTAAAAATCATTTTTTAACCGGTCTCCTCCCCTTCATCTACACTGATTGAAGTGGATTTAGGTGACATCAATAAGGGATCATAGCTTTTACCTGATCAGTCATTGAAAGAGCACTGTCTTTTGAACACTCAGTGTATAGGGGATGCATTTATTATTTGTTTTGGACTTTCTGGAATATTTTTATATTATTACTGCATTGTAGGAGCTAGAAACGAGCATTTCACTGCAACTGCTGTAACATCAGCTAATCTGTGTACGCAACCAATAAACTTTGATTTGATTTGTTACATACAGTATATCTGTTCTTGTCTATCAGTTTTTTTTAAACTTACTGTGAAGTAAATTCATAATCATAGTAGTACGTTCAAGTATGTGTGTGTGTATATATCATATTTTTCATGTTTCTATTTTAGACATTTTCATGATTTAGTTCTCAAAAGTTTAAGTGATCATCAATTAAGAGCAGTCAGATTTAAGTAATGGTGAAATGTCTTAACAAAAGAGAATCCTATCCAAAGTAATATGAGCATTGCATTGTGAAAGGCAATTACTTTACATTAACATGTATTGCAATGTCAATCATGTATTTCTAGATGAAACACTGATTAAGTTTGGTGGAAAAGTGACTGATTTAGTGTAATGTCCTCAGTCAATTCATATTGTCCTTAATTTCAAAACAATTGCCTTTTTGATAATCTGTTTTTGAGTTTTGTACTAAGAGTTTTGACAATGTACCACATACTTGTGAAAATTGCACCAACGCTATAAAAAAAAAACTATTATGAAATCGTTCCTATGCAAATGTAAGGAGTGCATCTTTATAGGTCAGCTGTTCCATATGCATGTACTCATCTTAGATCAATTACTGACTTTATGATGCACAAAGTCACAGCAAATTACATCAGAAGAGGGGAGTAGGCCTAGTATTTTCTTAAACAGAAATGTCTAGAATAGTTATTCATTGTATTTATATTTTCTTATTTAATTATAGGGCTATTGTACGGAATACCTGCAATTGCAGCCATTACTCTTATCATTGGCCTTAGTGGACTATCACAACTATCATTGTGTAACTATCTTTTTAAACAGATAGGCTAACCATTTAAAGACGAATAAGACAGTATCTTTGCAATCATCCACGCGTGTAAGGTACTTTATCCCCGCTCAAGACGAGCATGACGTAATTGCTTATTTATGGTACCTTATGAGGTTGGCTAATATTCAACGTTGGCTGGCGAAAAAAAACACTCAGGCCAAATATGTTTTGGTTTCTTCCCACGGAGTGATTTTAGGGCGTTATTTGAACGGGAGTAACCCCGACTGTTTCACCGAAAATAACCCGGGCACTGCAGCATCAGCACCAGACAGATGCGCAGGTGCGGTCTTTAAAGAGACCGCGCGCGGATAAATTCACATCGGTGGGTGCATTCGATAGCCTACAACCTACGTTTGTATTGCTTACATCACTAAGATGAAATAAACAAACAATGGATTGGTGTATCGACTTTTCAATCGGATTTTTTTGTTGTAGCTATGGGCAACACGCATAGGCTTACGACATGGTCGTCAATGCTTATAGGCTATGTGCCAAATCATTCCAAATCGTTTTGCCCAATAAGGAATAGGAAAAAATAGTGCGATAAATGTTTGTAATTGCACAAATATTCAAGTATTATTCTGCTGTGGTATATGTTCATCGCATTTCTAAACTACTGTTGGCACCCCAAAATACAACTTTGTGTGGGGTCGGTAGCCTATAGGTCTATCAATTTCTGTTTTGATTTCATTCAGATGAAAACCCATAAGCCCGATTCATATGTGTCCTACACATAAAACACAATAATCACATCATCATGGCTCTTTAAAAGCATTCAGCCTGGGCTTCCTGTGGGCTATCTCCTCGCAAAACCTGTCAGTAACGCCCTGAAACCCAGACCGACGGGCGTGCCAGAGAGGCACTGACCGGCAAGATAACGGTACTGCGTGCTATTGAGCTACTGCAGCAAGCCAGAAGAGGACGTGGAGACTAGACGTAGGAAAGAAAATATAATCAACACCGCGACAAGGACGTTTGTGAGTAGTCTGATAGGTGCTCTGGATATGGGAATGAAATAAGTAAAACACGTCTGATTTAGTCTATAACCTGTCAGAAATCGAACGCACTCCTGATTGATTTGACTAAAGATGCAGCATTTGTTGAATTATTAATCACTGACAATCATCATACCACACTTGTTCCGGCCAGAAGAGGGATTTTATAATTTCGACAATAATTACGGTAGATATTGTGTGCAGGACGTTATGTAGCCTAGCAAGCACCGAGTGATCTTTTTTTGGGGAGAAAAAACACCATTTCCTCAACCTTCTCCATCGCGCCGTAACCGAACCGAACCTTCATGGAGCCTGGAACACAGTGACGATCTTTGCCTGGCACGGGACTGACTCGTTGGGCACCATCTCTTGTTGCTGGGTCTGCTGTTTCATTGTAAAGGGATGAACTGACCAGTGCTCTTCATAAATGGGAACGGAGTGCTCTATTGTTGGTCAAGTCAACACTCAAGAAAAAGTATGTTGGATTAATTAATGCATTATTGGTAAATGTTTCATAATGTGAAGAATTGAAAATGAGCTGTTTATACTTATGTGCATTGCGTTTATGCTTGCATGTAGGCCTGTGTGTGTTCGTGGAATAGCAGTCTATTTCAGATCATGCATGTATTAGTGATGTAATGCATGGAACAGCACGGAACAACCTCTCTTCTTTCACTCCATCCACCCTCCTACCAAACACCCCAGGATTGTACAGTATGTTCATATCAGCCCATGTGCAGTACAACCATAATTAGGTTTAGCCTTTGTTCTGGTAGAGAGCTCAACGAACACAGATTCAAGAGATGGTTTGATGTTTACATCATCACAGGAACGTAGTAACAGGTGCCTCTGAAAGAGAGAACCCGTGCCACAAGTAATTACTCATTAGGACAGACAAGCACTGGATTTCTTACTGCCAGCAATGTATCAGCTAAGGCTACAGACGAAAGACATGAACCATATGCCTTTAGATGTGCCACCTTATTACCTCCCCATTCCATCACGTGGCCAGGCGGCAGGGCAATGCATGAGAGAGGAAAGAACAGGGCAGCCTTGATCTCACAGAGAGAGAACCCCATTATGGTCTGTCTGCCCGCGTCCACAATGGCACCCTATTCCTTTTATAGTGCACTACTTGGGAAAGGGTGCCATTTGGGATACACAGGTTCTGTTGAGATGAACCCATTATGGTTCGTTAGGGTTCTGCAGAGCATAGTGTGATGATAGGGTTCTGATAAAAAAAAGTAGTACACTATAAAGGAAACATGATGCCATTTTGGATACAAATGTTTTGTAAAAATGCCATTGGTTTGTCAGGGTTCTGTAGAGGTCTTAAAGCAGTGTGCTGGTGGTCCGTCGGCTTCTAGGGCCTGAAGCAGTGTTCTAATGGTCGGTCGGGTTCTAGGGCTTAAAGCAGCGTGTTAATGGTCGGTCGGGTTCTAGGGAATAAAGCAGTGTTCTAATGGTCGGTCGGGTTCTAGGGCCTGAAGCAGTGTTCTAATGGTCGGTCGGGTTCTAGGGCATAAAGCAGTGTTCTAATGGTCGGTCGGGTTCTAGGGCCTGAAGCAGTGTTCTAATGGTCGGTCGGGTTCTAGGGCATAAAGCAGTGTTCTAATGGTCGGTCGGGTTCTAGGGCTTAAAGCAGCGTGTTAATGGTCAGTCGGGTTCTAGGGCGTAAAGCAGCGTGTTAATGGTCAGTCGGGTGATAGTGCTTAAAGCAGTGTGCTAATGGTCGGACGGGTTATAGTGCTTAAAGCAGTGTGTTTTATCGTCAGTCGGGTTCTAGGGCTTAAAGCAGCGTGTTAATGGTCGGTCGGGTTCTAGGGAATAAAGCAGTGTTCTAATGGTCGGTCGGGTTCTAGGGCCTGAAGCAGTGTTCTAATGGTCGGTCGGGTTCTAGGGCATAAAGCAGTGTTCTAATGGTCGGTCGGGTTCTAGGGTCTGAAGCAGTGTTCTAATGGTCGGTCGGGTTCTGGGGCATAAAGCAGTGTTCTAGTGGTCGGTCAGGTTCTAGGGCTTAAAGCAGCGTGTTAATGGTCAGTCGGGTTCTAGGGCGTAAAGCAGCGTGTTAATGGTCAGTCGGGTGATAGTGCTTAAAGCAGTGTGCTAATGGTCAGACGGGTTATAGTGCTTAAAGCAGTGTGTTTTATCGTCAGTCGGGTTCTAGGGCTTAAAGCAGTGTGTTAATGGTCAGTCGGGTTCTAGGGCTTAAAGCAGTGTGCTAGTGGTCGGACGGGTTATAGTGCTTAAAGCAGTGTTCTAATTGAAGTTCACTAATGGAATGTCAATCAATAGAGGCCATGGTCAGGTCCTTTTCCTCAATCTAGGAGTTAAGGTTTGAGCCATGCTAAACAGAATTGACACTTTACAGTAGGCCTATAACAGCACCACACAATGCAGATTGGAGTTTTATTTATTACATCTGTTTTAAGGGCAACTCTACCTCCAGGGAAGAAACTGATGTGATACATTGTTGGCTCCTTGCAGTTTTGCTGTGAGATATGTTAGCTTTAGTTAGACTTGGTCTATGTAGCTGATGCTACATTGTATCATTGCACACTGCTGCACTGCTGTGTATCATTTCATCTACAGTTGAAGTCGGAAGTTTACATACACTTAGGTTGGAGTCATTAAAACTCGTTTTTCAACCACTCCACAAATTTCTTGTTAACAAACTATAGTTTTGGCAAGTCGGTTAGGACATCTACTTTGTGCATGACACAAGTCACTTTTCCAACAATTGTTTACAGACAGATTATTTCACTTTCACTTATTTCACTGTATCACAATTCCAGTGGGTCAGAAGTTTACATACACTAAGTTGACTGTGCCTTTGAACAGCTTGGAAAATCCCAGAAAAGGATGTCATGGCTTTAGAAGCTTCTTATAGGCTAATTGACATAATTTGAGTCAATTGGAGGTGGACCTGTGGATGTATTTCAAGCCCTACCTTCAATCTCAGTGCCTCTTTGCTGGACATCATGGGAAAATCAAAAGAAATCAGCAAAGACCTCAGGAAAAAATTGTAGACCTCCACAAGTCTTGTTCATTCTTGGGAGCAATTTTCAAACGCCTGAAGGGTACCACATTCATCTGTACAAACAATAGTACGCAAGTATAAACACCATGGGACCACGCAGCCGACATACCGCTCAGGAAGGAGATGTGTTCTGTCTCCTAGAGATGAACGTAACTTTGGTATGAAAAGTGTAATCCCAGAACAACAATCCCAGAACAACAACAAAGGACCTTATGAAGATGCTGGAGGAAACCGGTACAAAAGTATCTACAGACTTCAACTGTATGTGGCAGCTTAGGCCTATGCGACTTCCTATTGACTTGATACACAATAACACACTTCAAACTACCTCTAATATCTTGTCAAGTACACGTCCATTGCTTGTAAGTGTGCTTTCTCCCACTGCAACTTATTATAAAGCTCTTTGTGGATAAATCAAGCTGTCTGAAGCTAGGCAGTCATAAGGGGCTGCAGCCAGCCGCACCTACCGTATACTCCGATGACTCACTGACTGAGCCTTTACATATTGTAACAGGACTAGTTGTTGAGCAAATAAATTGCTGCATTTCTACCTCCTACCCCATTGAGACAGAAACCTAAACCTGCAAAAAGACGGTACTTTACAGGTAAAGCCCCATGTCTGTATTCGGAAAGTATTCCGACTCCTTGACTTTTTCCACCTTTTGTTGTGTTACAGCCTTATTCTAAAATTAATAAAATATTTTTTACCCCTCATCAATCAACACACAATACCCCATAATGACAAAGCAAAAAAAAAAAAATTTTTTTTTTGCAAATGTATTAAAAATAAAAAACAGGAACCTTATTTACATAACTATTCAGACACTTGGCTATGAGGTGCATCCTGTTTCTTTTGATCATCTTTGACATTTTTCTACAACGTGATTGGAGTCCACCTGTGGTAAATTCAATTGATTGGACATGATTTGGAAAGGCACACACCTGTTGATATAAGATCCCACGATTGACTGTGCATGTCAGAGCAAAAACCAAGCCATGAGGTCGCAGGAATTGTCCATAGCTCTCCGAGACAGGATTGTCAAGGCACAGATCTGGGGAAGGGTACCAAAACATTTCTGCAGCATTGAACGTCCCCAAGAACACAGTGGCCTCCATCATTCTTAAATGGAAGAAGTTTGGAACCACCAATACTCTTCCTAGAGCTGGCTGCCCGGCCGAACTTTGCAATCGTGGAAGAAGGGCCTAGGTCAGGGAGTTGACCAAGAACCCAATGGTCACTCTGACAGAGCTCCAGAGCTCCTCTGTGGAGATGGGAGAAACTTCCACAAGGACAACCATCTCTGCAGCACTCCACCAATCAGACCTTTATGGCTGAGTGACCAGATGGAAGCCACTCCTCAGTAAAAGGCATATGACAGCCGGCTTGGAGTTTGCCAAAAGGCACCGAAAGGACTGTCGGACCATGAGAAACAAGATTCTCTGGTTTGATGAAACCAAGATTGAACTCTTTGGCTTGAATGCCAAGTGTCACATCTGGAGGAAACCTGGCACCATCCCTACGGTGAAGCCTGGTGGTGGCAGCATCATGTTGTGGGGATTTTTTTCAGCGGCAGGGATTGGGAGACTAGTCAGGATCGAGGGAAAGATGAATGGAGCAAAGTACAGAGAGATCCTTTATGAAAACGTTCACCAGAGAGCTCAGGACCTCAGACTGGGGTGAAGGTTCACCTTCCAACAGGACAATGACCCTAAGCACACGGCCAAGGCAACGCAGGAGTGGCTTCGGGACAAGTCTCAATGTCCTCGAGTGGCCCAGCCAGAGCCCGGACTTGAACTCCATCGAACATCTCTGGAGAGACTTGAAAATAGCTGTGCAGCGACACTCCCCATCCAACCTGGCAGATTTTGAGAGGATCTGCAGAGAAGGTTGGGAGAAACTCCCCAAATACAAGCTTGTAGTGTCATACCCAAGAAGACACAAGGCCGTAATCGCTGCCAAAGGCGCTTCAAAAAAGTACTAAGTAAAGGGTCTGAATACTTATGTAAATGTGATATTTCCATTTTTTATTAGTAATACAGTTTAAACATTTCGAAAAGCCTGTTTTTGTGTCGTCATTATGGGGTATTGTGTGTAGATTGATGAGAGGGGAAAAAACGATTTAATAGAATAAGCCTGGAACATAAATAGTTGAAACAGTCAAGGGGTCTGAGTACTTTCTGAATGCCCTGTAGTGTACTGTACATTATGACTGCCTAGCTATGAGCTTCAGACAGCTTGAGTAGAACATTCAGTCGGGAGTCAGTCTTCCAAAAAAACATTCACAACAATATTGTGACAACGTGCAACCCATAAATAGTGTTGGTGTTGCTCTGCCTGCATGCCTTTCATGCTGTAGTAGGGAAACCAAGTCCCCCCCTAGAATAATTCATAGGAGCTAGAATCAATAGTGCAGGTTTGATATGCGAGTTGCAAAACAAGGGAACCAGAACAAAACAGACCGGTGTCGTGTTCCAACCAACCGTCGATAGGAAGGACTCAGCTTTTGTACCCCAAAAAAGTTTTTTTCTGTGGTGTGGTAAGCGTAGGTGTATAGGTAGTATAAAGTGTGTGTGTGTGTGAAAGCTAATGTGAAATGTTGGTGTATTTCCTCTTAATTGGCTTGTGTGGTGCGACGTGTCTCCTCCACGTTGCCCAGGCCAGAGAGAGTGGGGAGTCAGGAGTGGAGCAGTGGGGGAGGGGGGGATACTCCGTGTAGGCTAGGAGGTTTCAGGTGAATTAGCCGTTTCAGCACTATAAGGCTCTGCTAGTCTGTAACCAAATCCTCCTATCCTCGTACCGGCCGGGAATCAGATCCCCCCACATCCAGCCTGTCTATACTGTAGACCTAATAAAACCTCTTACAACATTATACAACTAGACCAAATCTGTGTCCCAAATGGCCCCCTATTCCCTATAGGCCTCTGGTAAAAAAAAAAAAGAAATTGAAAAAGTAGTGCACTATATAGGGAATAGGGTGTGACTTGGGACGTCTATAGCCCTAATCACATTAGCACCGCCAAAACCGTCGGACCTCTAAGAGCTTGTCTAGCATGTCTGCAATCACTACAACACTGTTTCCACTGTCTCATCATCGCTGTTCACAGCTTTATATAGAGCCACACCATCCCTACATTACAAACTGATTGTCCAGGTCAGGTCCTTATGGAGTAGGCCTGGCAGAGTTTGTTTTTCACAGTCAATCAATGTCAGCTCGTCACGTCATCATTCACTCAATTGCTTGATAATCTACCACTTGTATTACATTTCAATACTCAAACCTCCAAGCCCATGGCAGAGAATTGGGTTTATCTATATCCCATGGTATGATAACATAATATGGATCTATTCTTCCCCATTTGCTTTGGGATTTAACAGAATATCCAGCAAACCAAAATTGTTTCTGTGAAAGTTCCCAGAACATTTGGTAGGTCGCGGCAAATGTTCTCATAACACAAATACTGTCCTGTCATGCTGATGACTATAGAATATTTGTATAAAACATTTGTCTGGTGTTGCAAGAACTTTTCTAGAACCCATTTAATCTATTCTTTAAAGGTTACCAGACTGTTTCATTGGGTTGTTGGAACAGTCTGGTGAGAACATTGTGGGGACATCATTAAAGGTATGTTCCCAAAACACAAATACTGTCCAGTTGTGTGGATGATTCTACATTGTTTCTTCTATAGTGTAAAAAACAGTCACCTGATGTTGCAAGAACATTCCTAGAACACATTTCATCTGTCTTTTGTGTTTTGGGAACATATCTTTTGGGATCTCCATTCTGGGAATGTTCTTGCAACATCACGTGAATGTTTTATACAAACGTTGTAAAATCATCAGCATGACTGGATAGTTTTTGGTTGAAGAGAACATTTTCCGCAACCTCACAAATGTTCTGGGAACTTTCACAGAACCAATTTTGGTTTGCTGGGAAAACATTACTGTTATTATATTTTCTGGAAACCTAATAGCTTTTGGAGAATGTTCTGTGGTCGTTGTTACAGATGTTGTGCACAACATTTTAGTGAATGTTAGGAGAATTTTCCAAGGATATTTCTTAATGTTAGATAAAACTCTAAGTAGAACTTCATGGGAATTTTAGGCAATGTTCTGGGAATGTTCCCAGTTTGCTGGGTAACCTACTTGTAGAATCTCATCTCATATACCCACTCATCACAATAATAACATGTGTAATAATAACATGACATCTGTAGTATTATAATAACTGACAGTTTCCCCCCTCTTTTCCAGTCTGTTAGTATGGCTGAGAGGACGTTGGAGACGTCTGTCTCTGTCAGCATCCCCATGGAGGAGACCAAACTCCCTGGGGGTGGGGGTGTGCCCACGGAGGCCCCGCTGCTCACCCACCTAAAGAAAGTGGAGAACCACATTACGGAGGCCCAGCGGTTCTCCCACCTGCCTCGGCGCTCTGCTGTGGACATAGAGTTCACTGAGCTGTCGTACACCATCAGAGAGGGCCCCTGCTGGAGGAGGAGAGGTACTGCAGCCCACACACCACCCAGACATGATGCACCACCCCTACACCACACATACTAAAGATAGATAGGTAGCTGAGGTATATATCCACCCATACACCACCCCTACAAAAACAATACAACAGGGTCATATTTGTTAGGGTGCACTGTAGCAAAATGTCTTCCAGAGTCGTATTGGACAAGTTCAGATAGTCAGTCAGTTTTCTTTCATTTGATCCCTAATGAAAACGACCCTGATAACATCATAGAGCACAATGGCCAAGTAATGAGAATCTTTATTGGGTGATGGCTATATATATCATATAGATGAATTTATGTATCTACAGTTGAAGTCTGAAATTTACATACACTTTAGCCAAATACATTTAAACTCAGTTTTTCCTCAATTCCTCACATTTAATCCTAGTAAAAAATAAATTTTAGGTCAGTTAGGATCACTACTTTATTCTAAGAATGTGTCACGACTTCCATTGTCATGACTTCCGCCGAAGTCGGCTCCTCTCCTTGTTCGGGCGGCGTTCGGAGGTTGACGTCACCGTCTTTCTAGCCATCGCCACTCCATTTTTCATGTATCCATTTGTTTTGTCTTGTTCCCTGCACACCTGGTTTTTATTCTCCAATCAATCTACATGTATTTATTCCTCTGTTCCCCATCATGTCTTTGTGTAAGATTGTTTGTGTTACGTGTGTATTGTTGACGCGCCAGACTGGCTTGTTTTTCCCGTGTTATTTTTCACGAAGATGTTTATTGTTAAACATAATTCTTGTAACTGTTTTGCGCGTTCTTCACTTTTACCTAAATAAAGTGTGCGCCTGTTCACAAATCTCTGTTCTCCTGCACCTGACTTCGCTACCAGTACGCACACATCTGACACCCATGGTGTTTACACTTGCATACTGTTTGTACAGATGAACGTAGTACATTCAGGCGTTTGGAAATTGCTCCCAAGGTTGAACCAGACTTGTGGAGGTCTACAATTTTTTTTCTGAGGTCTTTGCTGATTTCTTTTGATTTTCCCATGATGTCCAGTATTGAGGAACTGCGTTTGAAGGTAGGCCTTGAAATGCATCCACAGGTACACTTTCAATTGACTGAAATTATGTCAATTAGAATATCAGAAGCTTCTAAAGCCATGACATCATTTTCTGGAATTTTCCAAGCTGTTTAAATGCACAGTCAACTTAGTGTATGTAAACTTCTGACTCACTGGAATTGTGATACAGTGAATAATAAGTGAAATAATCTGTCTGTAAACAATTGTTGGATAAATTACTTGTGTCATGCACAAAGTAGATGTCCTAACTGACTTGCCAAAACTAGTTTGTTAACAAGAAATTTGTGGAGTGGTTGAAAAACGAGTTTTAATGAGTCCAACCTATGTGCATGTTAACTTCCGACTTCAAACTGTATGTAGACTCAAGCTATACCCATACACACATTACTGTAACTGGTGTTCAAACACTGGCAGACCTATCTTGGTCGATTGTCTTACTCCTTGTACTCTTCTTATTCTCTCTGTGTGTCTGGAGTATCCAGCTCGAAGGACCAATGATCTGTATGCAATACACACACACACACGTCTGTTCTACCAGGCTGTGTGGCTGCTGTATATTTGTGCTGTGTTCAGCAGAGTTTAGACACAATAAATAATTCACACTAGCCGCCTGCCCCCCCCTACCCTCCAACCCATCTCACGATGTACGATACGCCCAGGTTATGGGCTACACCAGGCAGACAGACAGGGCCAATATACGATTGATCTGCTCATTAAATATTAATGGCATTTAAACCCACCGGCCTGATTAATGAGCAACTTCGGAGCCTTGGAGTCTCCAGAATGACGCAAAATGGTTCTGGTTGGCCATACCTCTCTGTCAGGACAACGTCCTCCTTAGACCAACCCCTACGCCATGTCTTTGTGTCCTCCACAGGTGCTTTGTTTATAGGCTACATGGCGCATATTAATACAGTATGTCTGATCTTATCATACATCCTCTCTTTCTACTGTTGTTTATCTGAGGTTGCATTGATGTCCATTTCGGGTGTTGGGTAGATGTGTTTGCAGAGAGGCTCGGTGCATTCAACTAGTAGATAACACAACCGCAATCACTGAACATGAAGCATGGTGTTGCAATAAGTCAGATCTACATTCCATCACTACTGTTGTTGTTGGCCTTATTATTATTGATGTCCATTAGTGACAGTGTGGCGGAAGTTGTCCAGTACCTTCATGTCTAGCAGTAATGATAGTAGAGACAAAAAGGGGCAGACAGTACTGCAATCACATGGTCAGACTGGGAGATGGTGCGTGTGGGTGCGTACGTATGTATAGTGCCTGCATGCGAATGCACGTGTATGGGTTCAAATGGGAAACGGGGCAGAGCGAGAGATTCCTGACTGAAGGCTGGTCTGATCGATAACGAACCCCTTTGTTCATGCATTGAATTGTCACGTCGGCATTCTCCATTCAACCAGTGGTTTCTACCCACTGTTTTGTTGTTCAACTCTGCATGGAGCTAACCTCCCCTAGCCTTCCCCTGTTATCCATTCACACATGTGAAGGTCTGTGGTCTGTGCCCTTATTTATATGTCTAGCTACATGTATTGTAGCCTATCCCAGTATTGTATGAAGAAGTGGTGTCTGACTCCAATAGAGGCTGCATAGGTTATTCCGTTCATTGAGAGACTATTTAGAGTTTGACTAATACCCCTTCAGTGACATAGATATGCATAGGTGGATGCCTAAGATAAGATAATGACTGTGTTTGTCCCTGAGGGGAAATACAGGAGGGTGTGCACGCATAATAAACGCACAATCAAGCATAGACAAGGATATATACAGGCAATACAATGCAGGTTGAAAAAGTGAAGTTCATGAGCGATCAATGATTCGTCTGTAAATTATATACACTATACACATCAGTACATGCCATCAAATACAATATGAACTGAAGGCCAGCCAACTGGTTCTACTAGTGTTTTTTTTTATATAGGATTGTACAGTGTTGTATGGAGAAGCTGAGTCTCTCATATAGAAGCTGAATACTGTACGTTATTCAGTTCACACAGAGACTATTTTGAGTCTGACGGTGACTGAAACCTTCCTGGCATGAGCCCTATTTAACCCTTCACTGCCTCGTATCTCTCTCACAGACTCACTGCATCCCTAGAAGGCTCCACTACCTGTTACTCATCATTTGGTTCAAATGTCATTTATATTCTAATAGGCTTAGTCATTAGACTGAGTAATATTTTTTTGTTCTTCCTTTTTGAGCCACCTAAAACCCTTTTTCCTTCATCAAAATGAGCAGCGAGAGAGAGAGAGAGAGTGAGATCCCTCTGCAGTGTAAAATTAAACCTGTATAATGAGCAGACGTAATGTGATGGTGCGGAGCTGAGCACGGTGCTCCAGGGTATGCTTTTGCTCCCGAGAGTTATTATGAAGATCTTAGCAGAAGGGTGGGGGGGGGGATGTGGAGAGGGGCCCAGGGAGAGGGCCGTAATATCTCAGGAGTCTGTGTGATTCTCAGAGAGAGAAACGCAACGAGTTACGGTGAAGAGGGAGCTGTAATAACGGATGACTTCTGAGATTCAGAACTCGGGAGCACGAAGGTTGAGAAGGAGCCGTCATATCTGAGGATTTTTGTGGTTCACGTGACGTGGAACTGGATGCCTGAGGAGAGTCAATCAGTGAGAGCGCCATTACTTTGTTTGGTCGGCTCTCGACTGGAGTAAAGACCCAGAGATGTGAGGGTCAGGTGGGGCATTGCAGCCACCCCCTTCTCATTCATTTTTATAGTCGCCATCCCTGGAATGCCCATTTATGCCTGGGAGGATGGATGAGGATAAATAAGGTTACTCCACAGAAGGTGTTTCATGTGGAGGGCATATACCTCCAACGGGAGATTACGGATGACGTAACGTCAGTCCAGGCATGTAGTGTGTGTGTGTGTGTGTGTGTGTGTCATTTGAAGCTGAGGAGAGGGGGTGGATGGTGTTCTGAACAGAAGAGCCTAGAGTGGGTTCTGTCATGCAGCCCCCCCTCCCCCTGCAGATGTCTGGAGCTCTGCCTTCTGTTATTTACTGTTATCTGGTCCATACACGCATACAAACACACACCTGGTCATTTCTACACTCCTCACGTCCCACAACGGCTCTGCTTCAGTCACAAGGCCTGTGGAATTTCAGCTTGCAGGTAACTACTGGCACTAAATCATCTAGACATATTGAGTATGGTTACATGCACAAAATAATACTATTATTTTGGATAGTCAGATTAATATAATAGTTTGTTTCAAACATTGAAATGCTTTGCAACGAGAACGATTTCCCTAATAATCCTGTTTACAGTATAGGGACACATCTGAAATCAGGCTTGCTTGGACTGAAGACTGTGTGATGCACTCTGATCTCCTGTGCTGTCCCACAGAGAAACTGAAAGTTCCAGACTACCCTGAGCCCATAGCCACATGAGAGCAGTGTAAGGGAGGCTGAAGAAGGGTGCGTGGGTGCGTATGTGCGTCTGTGCCCACGCATGTGTCTGTGTTTGTGCGTGTGTCTGTGTCTCTGTGTCTCTCTGCGTGAATGGGCAAGAGTCTTACCGTATGTGACATAAACAATATGGAGGAAGTCATCTCACCTCTGTCTATGACACAGCAGACAATGTGAGGGTGAATAACCACATCGGTATGCGACATCAGCAACACAGAGTTAGACTCCACCCGCAGCAGTAGGTTAGATCATTAGTATGCGCCACACGCAGAGGAAGAGCTATTTCTCTGACAGGGGGCTGCTCCCCTGTCTGTCTGTGGTGTATCCAATGGATGTAATACACTGCAGGGTAGGGGGAGGAGGGGTGAGGATGGGGGTGGCAGCCATTAGACATCAGGAGTAATGTGCTGGGGATGAAGAAGGGTGTGTGTGTGTGTATGTGGTGAAGGTGACCTGTAATATTGCCAGAGGATTTCAGTCACAGTCAGACTCTAAATAATCTCTGTGGAACTGAATAACCCATTCAGCTTCTATATGAGAGACACAGCTTCTCCATACAATACTGGGATACAATACTATACAATACTGTATTAAAAGACACTAGTAGGACCAGCAGGCTGGCATTCAGTTGATATTGTAGTTGACAGAGTGTACTGATGTGTACTGTATATAGTGTACAGATGAATCGTTGATTAGGAACTTTTTCTACCTGTATGTATTGGCTGTATACAGTGCATTTGGAAAGTATTCAGACCCCTTCACTTTTTCCACATTTTGCTTTGTTACAGCCTAATTCTAAAATGGATTAATGTAACGTCGACGCAGGGAGTCAGGAAGCAGGTGCAGTTAGTGAGTTTAGTATTGACGAACATAGAACGATACAAAACAAGAGAAACATCTGACAGGGAAACAACCAATACTGCCTGATAACTGATAACAAACGAGTGCTATATAAAGGGTAAGTAATGAGGGAGTAATGAAGTCCAGGTGTGACTGATGATGAGACGCAGGTGTGCGTAAAGATGGGTGGCCAGGACCGGTGGTTAGTAGACCGGCGATGTCGAGCGCCGGAGAGGTAGAGCAGGAGCAGGAGTAGACGTGACAATACCTGCCCCCGACGCGCGGCCTCAGCCGCAGGATGACACCGGCCAGGAGGACGGCGAAGGTGGAATTCTCGGAAGATTTTGGGATCTAGAATGTCGTCCACCGGAACTCAGCACCGCTCCTCTGGACTGTACCCCTCCCACGACGTCGGGAGTCCAGGAGTGATCTGACAGCAGAGGCAGGGCTCCCCTTTGATGTCCAAGGGAGGCGGAGGGGTGTCGTGGGGGACAGCATCAGCCAGGACACCAGGAACCACTGGCCTGAGGAGGGAAACATGAAAAGATGGTGAGATCCGGTAGTTAGTGGCGAGTTGTAATCTGTAAGTTACCTCGTTGACCCTCCAGTGAACCTTGAACGGCCCCGGGGACTCAGCTTCTTACAGAACAGGCGGAGCGGGAGGTTCCTGGACAACAACCACCCGAGCCACTGCCTGGTCACACCGCTATCATCCAGAAGGCAAGGTCAGTACAGGTGCATCAAAGCTGGGACTGAGAGACAGAGAAACAGCTTCTATCTCAAGGCCCTCAAACTTCTAAACAGCAATCACTAACTCAGAGAGGCTGCTGCCCACATGGAGACCCAATCACTGGGCACTTTAATAAATGGATCATTAGTCACTTTAAACAAGGCCACTCTAAATAATGCCACTTTAATAATGTCTACATATCTTACATTACTCATATCACATGTATATACTGTATTTTATACCATCTACTGCACCTTGCCTATGCCGCTCAACCATCGCTCATCTATATACTTATATATACATATTCTCTTTCACCCCTTTAGATTTGTGTGTATTAGGTAGTTGTTGGGAATTGTTAGATTATTTGTTAGATATTACTGCACTGTTGGAACTAGAAGCACAAGCATTTCGCTACACTCGCATTAACATCTGATAACCATGTGTATGTGACCAATAAAATTGTATTTTAGTTGGTGGAGAGCCAGAAGCGATCACCAGGATGGAACACGGCAGCCTCACTGTGGTGGTGATCCCTTGCTCTTTCTGATGGAGGACGGCGCGCTGTCTCACGTGGGCATTGTTCCATACCTCTTCTGCGTGCCATAACCCCTCGTCCACCGCAGGAGCTTCGGTCTGGCTCGGAGTCCACGGAGCCAGGGCCGGCTGATAACACTGAACACACTGGGAGTCAGCCCGGTGGAGGAATGTTGCAATGAATTCTGGGCATATTCATTCCAAGGAAGGAATCGGGCCCACTCCTACTGCCGGTCCTGGCAGTGACTCCTCAGGAACATCCCCAGCTCCTGGTTCATCCGCTCCACCTGCCCATTAGATTGAGGCTGGTGCCAGGAAGTGAGGCTGACCGTGACCCCCAGCTTCTCCATGAAAGTACTCCATACATGTGATGTGAATTGGGGGCCACGATCAAAGACGATATCCCCCAGAAGGCCATAGTCCTGGAAGACCTGCTGGAACAGTGCCTCAGCGACCTAGAGAGCGGTAGGGTGACCAGAGAGAGGGATGAAACGGCATGATTTTAACCACCAAAATGATGGTGAACCCATCAGAGGAGGGGAGATCAATGACAAAATCAATGGAAAGATGAGACCAGGGACGCTGAGGCACGGGAAGGTGAAAGAGTTTACCTGCTGGAGCGTGCCGAGGAGATTTAAATTGTGTTCACACTGAACATGAGTTGACATAGTGTTGACATGAGTTGACACAGCATCGTCCTGCCCCAAAGTGGGCCCCCAGTATTTCTTAGAAAGGGATTGAGTGGTGGTGGTGATACCTGGGTGTTCAATGGTGAGGGATATGTGTGCCAAGGTGAGCAACCGATCTCTGACCCCCACGGGGGCGTAGATGCGCTCCGGAAGGCAGGTGGCATGAGTGGATTCCCTCTCCAGAGCCTGGCGGATGTCCACATCCACGTCCCAAAACACGTGGCCATTGATACGGGAGGACCGATTGATGGGCTGGCAGACACTCACAGGGCCCTCCACTGACGTTGAACCACAGGGTGCAGAAAAGCAGGTCCTCCGGCATCCTGGTCCCCAGGCGGTAATCCTCCTCTCTGACAAGGAAATGGTGAGATTATGGAGTTAGATCCACGGAAGGCGAAGGATGACTTTGTGCACAGGTGCGGAGGAAGGAAAGGCTTTCCTGGTGCTTGGGTCCCACGGTGAGGGTGAGTGAAGCTGTGATGTGCGTAATAGCGTTGGGTCCCAATGGTCGCATGTCCAACGCTTGGACTGGAAATGGAGAGGAGACCGGGTATGAGGTGATGTGCAGGGAGGAGGCAAGGGCCTGGTCAATGAAATTCATAGAAACAATAGATGAACAATAGAAACAATAGATGAGGGACAGCCAGCTAGTGAAATCGATACAAAAAAAGGTTTGGTGCAAAGTGATGGAGTACTCATGCCTAACCCAGGAAACGGATGATCACAGGGCCGTCCCTCTGCTCTCGTGGATTCCCGGGTTGAGACGTACCGGACACCGTAGAAGCTGGTGCCCCTCCTGGCCACAATAAGGACATAGCCCTAACTGTCTATGGCGGTGTCGCTCAGCTGCGGGGAGGCATGTGGCCCCTACCTACATGGGTTCAGGCTCTGACTCAGAACAGTCAATGAAGGAGGGAGAGAGGCGATGGGGTGCCAACGCTCGCGAAGACGGTTATTTTGTCGTCTTAGCACACCAACTTCGTCTGGCCCTCTTCACGCAATCCTCTTCTGAATAGGGTGCAGACTGCCGGCTCATTCCATGCGCTGCATGCTGCCACTGTCCGAAAGGTGAGCGCGTACTCCGCTGTGGTCATCCTGCTGTAGTTAGATTAGGCACTCCCCCTCCTCTCTGCCTTCCAGTGGATGGTCGAAGACCCCCGTGAACAGAACCATGAACCCCTCTTAGGAACCCAGCTCCTCCTCTCTCCCAGATGGCCATAGCCCACTCCAATGTCTGTCCGGTCAGCAGGCAAATAATCGTGGCAACCTTGGTCCTCTCCATGGTGGGGGCTCCCATCTGATGAGTAAAATAGAGGGAAGGGACAAACGGGCATCGCTGACCTGGTCGGACTGTTGGATGGGCTGGGGTGCTGGCTCACTGGGTCGACTTGTCCTCCGCTTGTTTGAGGTGACGACCCTAGTGAAATGTTGAGACGTTGAAGAACGCGGAGGACCTCATCCATTTGTGCCAGCTGGTCATGGTGTTGGCAAAGTAGGTGTCCCTGTTCGCTGACCATCTGGGAGATGTCGTCATTAACTGCTGCTTCCATTTGGTGAGGCAGTATTCTGTAATGTTGACGCAGGGAGTCAGGAATCAGGTGCAGTTAGTGAGTTTAATATTAACGAACATAGAACGATACAAGACAAACGTCCGACAAGAAAACATAACCAATACTGCCTAACCAAAACTGATAACAAAAGAGAGCTATATAAAGGGTAAGTAATCAGGGAGTAATGAAGTCCAGGTGTGACGCAGGTGTGCGTAAAGATGGGTTGCCAGGACCGGTGGTTAGGAGACCGGTGACGCTGACGGCCGGAGAAGATGTGACAATTAAATGCATTTTTCCCCTCGTCAATCTACACAAAATCCCCCATAATGAAAAGGCAAAAACAGTTTTTATAAATGTTACCACATTTATAAAAAATAAAAAACAGATACCTTATTTACATAAGCATTCAGACCCTTTGCTATGGGACAACAAATTGAGCTCAGGTGCATCCTGTTTCTATTGGTCATCCTTGAGATGTTTCTGCAACTTGATTGGAGTCCACCTGTGGTAAATTCAGTTGATTGGACATGATTTGGAAAGGCACACACCTCTCTATATAAGGTCCCACAGTTGACAGTGCATGTCAGAGCAAAAACCAAGTCATGAGGTCAAGACAGAATTGTGTCGAGGCACAGATCTGGGGAAGGGTACCAAAACATTTCTGCAGCATTGAAGGTTCCCAAGAACACAGTGGCCTCCATCATTCTTAAATGGAAGAAGTTTGGAACCAACAAGACTCTTCCTAAAGCTTGCCGCCCAGCCAAACTGAGCAATCGGGGGAGAAAGGCCTTGGTCAGGGAGGTGACCAAGAACCCAATGGTCACTCTGACAGAGCTTCAGAGTTCCTCTGTAGAGAAGGGAGACGCTTCCCGAAGGACAACCATCTCTGCAGCACTCCACCAATCAGGCCTTTATTGTAGAGTGGTCAGACGGAAGCCACTCCTCAGTAAAAGGCCTGCTTGGAGTTTGACAAAAGGAACCTAAAGGACTGTCAGACCATGAGATACAAGATTCTCTGGTCTGATTGAACTCTTTGGCCTGAATGCCAAGCGTTACGTCTGGAGGAAACCAGGCACCGCTCATCACCTGGCCAATACCATCCCTACGGTGAAGCATGGTGGTGGCAGCATCATGCTGTGAGGATTATTTTCAGCGGCAGATACTTGGAGACTTGTCAAGTTCAAGGGAAAGATGAACGGAGCAAAGTACAGAGAGAGTTCCTTTATGAAAACCTGCTCCAGATCGCTCAGGACAGACTGGGGGCGATTGTTCACCTTGCAACAGGACAACTTGAGAGAGAGAGGCAGGATAGAGATAAAGGAGAGAGAGAGAGAGAGAGAGAGAGAGAGAGAGTTAGAAGATAGACAGGCAGGAGAGCATTCAGTAAAGATCACTGGGCCTCAGACTCACTCTAACTGACTGTCTATTAGGCTGGTGAGGAGGGGGTCAGCTGGGTAGTAATGGCTTGATAGGGTACTGTTAGCACTCAGTTGGTGTCATGATAAGTGGATGGATCGTATCGCGTTGCCAGACATATTGTATTCTCACATTAGCGGCTGGAGACGAGTCCAGTGGATGTATTGGGTTGCACCACCCACCCCACCATTTTGCCCTCAGAACAGACTCAATTTGTTGGGGCATGGACTCTACAAGGTGTCGGAAAATTATTGAAGATTTATGTTAAAAACATCCTAAAGATTGATTCTATACTTCGTTTGACATGTTTCTACGGACTGTAACGGAACTTTTTGACTTTTCGTCTGCACCAAGTGATCGCGCGTCATGAATTTTGATTACTGGGCTAAACGCGCAAACAAAAAGGAGGTATTTGGACATAAAGATGAACTTTATCAAACATTTATTGTGGAACTGGGATTCCTGGGAGTGCATTCTGATGAAGATCATCAAAGGTAATTGAATATTTATAATGCTATTTCTGACTTCTGTTGACTCCAACATGGCGGATATCTGTTTGGCTTGATTTGTTGTCTGAGCGCCGTACTCAGATTATTGCATGGTTTGCTTTTTCCGTAAAGTTTTTTTGAAATCTGACACAGCGGTTGCATTAAAGAGAAGTATATCTTTAATTCTGTGAATAACACTTGTATCTTTTATCAATGTTTATTATGAGTATTTCTGTAAATTGATGTGGCTCTGTGCAAATTCACAGGATGTTTTGGAGGCAAAGCCAAATGTAAACGGAGGTTTTTGGATATAAATATGAACTTGATCGAACAAAACATACATGTATTGTGTAACATGTTGTCCCGGGAGTGTCATCTGATGAAGAATATCAAAGGTTAGTCATTAATCTTCTCTATTTCTGCTTTTTGTGACTCCTCTCTTTGGTTGGAAAATGGATGTATGCTTTCTGTGACTAGTTGCTGACCTAACATAATGATATGTTCTGCTTTCGCCGAAAAGCCTTTTTGAAATCGTACACTGTGGTTGGATTAACGAGAAGTTTATCTTTAAAATGGTGTCTAATACTTGTATGCTTGAGAAATTTGAATTAGGAGATTTCTGTTGATTGAATTTGGCGCCCTGCAATTTCATTGGCTGTTGGTGAGGGGAACCCCCCGTTCCCAGACAGGTTTTAATGCCCTCCTTGCCTGGTCCGTGAGTTTTGGTGGGTGGCCCTCTCTTGGCAGGTTTGTTGTGGTGCCATATTCTTTCAATTTTTTAAATAATTGATGTAATGGTGCACTGTGGGATGTTCAAAGTTTCGGATTTTTTTTTTATATAACCCAACCCTGATCTGTACTTCTCCGCAACTTTGTCCCTGATCTGTTTGTAGAGCTCCTTGGTCTTCATGGTTCCGCTTGCTTGGTGGTGCCCCTTGCTTAGTGGTGTTGCAGACTCTGGGACCTGTCAGAACAGGTGTTTACAGTGGGGAGAACAAGTATTTGATACACTGCCGATTTTGCAGGTTTTCCTACTTACAAAGCATGTAGAGGTCTGTCATTTTTATCATAGGTACATTTCAACTGTGAGAGACGGAATCTAAAACAAAAATCCAAAAAAATCACATTGTATGATTTTTAAGTAATTCATTTGCATTTTATTGCATGACATAAGTATTTGATACATCAGAAAAGCAGAACTTAATATTTGGTACAGAATCCTTTGTTTGCAATTACAGAGATCATACGTTTCCTGTAGTTCTTGACCAGGTTTGCACACTGCAGCAGGGATTTTGGCCCACTCCTCCATACAGACCTTCTACAGACCTTCTCCAGATCTTTCAGGTTTCGGGGCTGTCGCTGGGCAATACGGACTTTCAGCTCCGTCCAAAGATGTTCTATTGGGTTCAGGTCTGGAGACTGGCTAGGCCACTCCAGGACCTTGAGATGCTTCTTACGGAGCCACTCCTTAGTTTCCCTGGCTGTGTGTTTCGGGTCGTTGTCATGCTGGAAGACCCAGCCACGACCCATCTTCAATGCTCTTACTGAGGGAAGGAGGTTGTTGGCCAAGATCTCGCGATACATGGCCCCATCCATCCTCCCCTCAATACGGTGCAGTCATCCTGTCCTCTTTGCAGAAAAGCATCCCCAAAGAATGATGTTTCCACCTCCATGCTTCACAGTTAGGATGGTGTTCTTGGGGTTGTACTCATCCTTCTTCCTCCAAACACGACGAGTGGAGTTTAGACCAAAAAGCTCTATTTTTGTCTCATCAGACCACGTGACCTTCTCCCATTCCTCCTCTGGATCATCCAGATGGTCATTGGCAAACTTCAGACGGGCCTGGACATGCGCTGGCTTAAGCAGGGGGACCTTGCGTGCGCTGCAGGATTTTAATCCATGACGGCGTAGTGTGTTACTAATGGTTTTCTTTGAGACTGTGGTCCCAGCTCTCTTCAGGTCATTGACCAGGTCGTGTAGTACTGGGCTGATCCCTCACCTACCTCATGATCATTGATGCCCCACGAGGTGAGATCTTGCATGGAGCCCCAGACCGAGGGTGATTGACCATCATCTTGAACTTCTTCCATTTTCTAATAATTGCGCCAACAGTTGTTGCCTTCTCACCAAGCTGCTTGCCTATTGTCCTGTAGCCCATCCCAGCCTTGTGCAGGTCTACCATTTTATCCCTGATGTCCTTACACAGCTCTCTGGTCTTGGCCATTGTGGAGAGGTTGGAGTCTGTTTGATTGAGTGTGTGGACAGGTGTCTTTTATACAGGTAACAAGTTCAAACAGGTGCATTTAATACAGGTAAATTAATTACTTAAAAATCATACAATGTGATTTTCTGGATTTTTGTTTTAGATTCCGTCTCTCACAGTTGAAGTGTGCCTATGATAAAAATGACAGACCTCTACATGCTTTGTAAGTAGGAAAACCTGCAAAATCGGCAGTGTATCAAATACTTGTTCTCCCCACTGTATATACTGAGATCATGTGACAGATCATGTGACACTTAGATTGCACACCGGTGGACTTTATTTAACTAAGTATGTGACTTCTGAAGGTAATTGGTTGTACCAGATCTTATTTAGGGGCTTCATAGCAAAGGGGGTGAATACATATGCACGCACCACTTTTCAGTGTTTTTTTGTATTTTGTGAAACAAGTATTTTTTTTCCATTTCACTTCACAAATTTGGACTATTTTGTGTATGTTCATTACATGGAATCCAAATAAGAATCTATTTAAATTACAGGTTGTAATGCAACAAAATCGGAAAAGCGCCAAGGGGGGTGAATACTTTTGCAAGGCACGGTATATTTAATAAATTACAATAATAAGCGATGGTAGCTTTCACCGAGATTCATTTGGTCAGTCTGTCATGGAAAGAGCAGGTGTTCTTAAGCTACTTGGGTCAGGGTCTGATCACTACTTTTCCATCAGAGCAAGGAATGCACATTGCATCTATGCCAAATGTCATGTGCTGATATGTAACTGTTCCCCAGCAAGAAAAAAACGAATTGTCGCTCAAACAGAAAGGGGAACTAACAGAGTCACTGAAAACAACAAAAAGCAGGTGGGGTTTTAAAAGACACTCACAGGGGTGTCCACTGACAGTTGACTAGCAACAACAACTGGGACCAGAAAGACACCCACCATTAGCGCCCACTAAATGGGACCAAGAAGAGGCAAACAAAAGAGAAACCCACACCAAACTCAAGACAGGAAGCAAACCAAAAAGTGGAGCAAAACAGAAACAGGGAAGATCAGATAAAAGATTGTTTGTCTACCAATCAAATAGGGAGAGCAAACTAAAGGTGTTAAACCTCCACATCTCTCAAGACAACAGGAGCCCTGGGACAGCACAGGTTAAACACCTTCCCACTAATGAGATGACAAACGAGCGCCGGTGTTACACATACTGACTAACAAGGTGAAACCAATCGGTGCGCCCCATGTGCTAATGTCCAAACTCTAAATATAAATGGAAAAACCAAAGCCTGTAACAGTAACCAACAATATGTGACACTGTATATTGTATTTTGTTGTGTTTTTGTTAGATGCTGAGTGGGAGAGGGCTCCACAATGCTGTATAGACTGTGGATTGTTATCAGACAGACATACCTTGTGTACTGTTGCTCTCTGAATGAATGTAATGCTCTCTGAATGTATGTCGCTAGTGAGAGAGCTCCAGAACACTGTATAGACAGTGAAACTGACAGTCTAATACCTGCTTTAATGCACTCTGTGGCACCGTTGGCCAAAGCTCTGGGGATGTAATATTCCTCGCTCTTCATTGATCCATCTCTCTATCCCCCCTTTCAATCTCCCTGTCTGTTCCAGTCTTAATCCTGATGTCTCCTCCCATACCTCCTTATTGGTTTAATCACCCTCTGTCTCACTCCCCTCCTTTTCTATCCCCTTATCCCTTTTACATCTCACTGTTTCCATCCCTCCCCTCCCTCTCCCTCTCAACCTTTCACTTGTTTACCATCTGATCATCTCTCTTTTATTAAACCCCATGCCCTCAGGTGTGTATGAACGTTCCCTAAAGCATAAATCACAGTCCACAGACGCTGAGACAGAATAGTTTGAGAAGCACAGCCCGAACGCGCACGCACCTTCCCAAATTTCCCGACCAACGCGGTTCCGTGTGCGCGTCCTCTCTTCATTTGAATGTGTTGACGGTTGAAGAAATAGGTTGAGCAACGCTGAGAATTGGAAAGTACGAAAGCCAATGGTCCAAATATTCTAGAACATCGATGTGCGTACGCGTACACAATTTGGACTCTGATGGATGCTTAACACACTCACGGTGCAACTTCGATCCCTCAACACAGACACATGAGGAGGATAGTTGTAAACAGAGCTCTGTCCTGTGAGTTTCCGATCCTGACAGCCTGCGAACCGTGTGGATCCTCCCAGACCTGCGGTCTAGAGTCGGTATGGATTGTGAGAGTGTTGCATGGTGTTGCTTTGTTTCTTGTCCCTCAGGTTGCAAAGCCCTGTTGTTGTTTACTGACTGCTGTGTTTCCCGTCCCAGGTTACAAGGCCCTGTTAAAGTGTCTGTCGGGAAGGTTCTGTAGCAGGGAGCTCATCGGCATCATGGGGCCGTCAGGGGCTGGCAAGTCCACTCTGATGAACATCCTGGCTGGGTACAGGTGAGACGGGTCAGAATGGGCTTGGTCCAGGTGAGACATGTGGGGGGGGGGGGACTGTTACGTAGCAGTCTTACACTACTGCATTGAGATAGGAAACCATGGACTTTCTCTGATCTGAGAAAGTGGCCAAGACGCAGGAAGACTATACTGAATAAAACAGTCTCTGATCACTCAGATCAGATGCAAGTGTCGGTCATTTACTGTCTGTTTCTATGTTTGTGTAACAGAGAGACGGGGATGAAGGGTCAGATCCTGGTGAACGGGCGGCCGAGGGATTTGCGTAGCTTCAGGAAGATGTCTTGTTACATCATGCAGGACGACATGCTGCTGCCAAACCTTACCACGCGGGAGGCCATGATGGTGAGGTCACCTTGCTTGTTAGACATGTTGATGGTGAGATCACCACAGGGATGATGGTGAGGTCATAGTTAGTTATGCTGCTGCCACACCTCACCTCACACAGGAGGCCATGATGGTGAGCTCGCCCTTCTGTTAGACATGTAGGCCATGATGGTGAGGTCACCTCAGATATGTAGGCTATGATGATGAGATCACAGTTAAACATGCTGCTGCCATGCCACACCACGCGGGAGGCCATGATGGTGAGGTAACCTTATTACTTCCATGGAGACCATGATGGTGAGGTCACTGTTAGATGAATAGATAATGAGATGAATAGATAATGTTGTTGGATAAGGTGGTTGGCATGGATCTCACCCTTCTAGGGTCCATTTTCTCATGTTATGTCTCTCTTATATTAGGTGGCTGCCAATCTGAAGATGAAAGAGAGCATGGAAGTGAAAAAGGAATTGGTGAGTTTGACTTAATATCCTGTAGTGGGGTAATATTTGATACATAATATTATAAATACCTCACATCAAATAAAATGTAGTCACATGCGCGAATTCAACAGGTGCAGATCTTACCATGAAATGCTTACTTACAAGCCCTTAACCAACAATGCAGTTCAAGAAATAGAGTTAAGAAAATATTGACTAAATAAACTAAAGTATAAAATAAAAAGTAACACAATAAGATAACAATACCAAGGCTATATACAGGGGGTACCGGTACTAAGCCAATGTGCGGGGGTACAGGTTAGTCGAGGTAATTTAGGTAGGGGTAAAGTGACTATGGATAGATAATAAACAGCGAGTAGCAGCAGTGTAAAAACAAAGGGGGGGGGGTTAAAGAGCCTTTTGGACCTAGACTTGGCGCTCTGATGAATTTTTTGGGGGCCTTCCTAGTACATAGGTCCTGGATGGCAGGAAGCTTGGCCCCAGTGATGTACTGGGCCATACGCACTACCCTCTGTAGTGCCTTACGGTCGGATGCTGAGCAGTTGCCATACCAGACGGTGATGCAACCGATGCTATAGATGGTGCAGCTGTACAACTTTTTGAGGATCTGGGGACCCATGCCAAATCTTTTTACGACCGTCTTGGTGTGTTTGGACCATGATAGTTTGTTGGTGATTTCATCATGTGACTCATGATAAGACTGTGCAATTGTCCTATTAAAATGTTTATCTGACTCCATAAAGATTATTTAACAATACGCAAGAGACAATAGCTGAGTTGCAGTAATAGAAAGGTCAAGAAACGTATTGAATTACTTTGTAAAAGGAATGACAATATTATACAAAGCATAAGATTAAGTCAACAAGCATTACAAGGCATTATTCTAGGCATGATCAGAGAGGGAGGGAGAAATAAACAAAGAAACCATGGCTTGTGCCATTGCCGAGAGAGAGAGAGAGAGAAATTCACCACAGCTGGTCAGGAACAAATAAGACAGACAATGAATCTAAAATATTCTATAAGCATCTGCGTTGTTTGGATTCAAAAATTGAGTTTTTTGACCAATAGTATTAGTATTGTAAAGTTAAACTCCAATCAGATATCAGACCTACAGGATGCAACCTCTGCTTCTCAGAGATGAGACAATAGGGGTTGGAGCGATAACGAGGCACTCCTAAGACAACACAGAGGAAATTCTTGCCTACAGTTGATAAGAAGAGCAGCTACGGGGGCTGGGCTGCCCTACATTATCCTCTCTTGAACACATCTCATTCTGCATCAGACAGAAGAGTTCAAAACCGGACAGTCACTAGACAATCTTCGGACCAGCAGTTCATGGTCTTAGCAGCATCACGTCAGGAGTGTCCTTTTCGGTGGGTAGAATTGTCTTTTTTAGACATGTAAATGTGGTTAGGAAACACCTTTCCTGCTAGAAAGTGTTCTTCTTTGTAAGATCAAAACACAGAAATGAAGGTACATCACAGATTAATCCACATTACAATTAACATAAAATAGTGTGTTTATCTGTTTGGATTGGTCAATAGAAAATTCAGATGTATTTTTATCAAATCAGTCAAATGAATATAAAATATATCAAAGATCACTGTATCATAAAATACAGTATTTTAAATGAAAACACTCAAATTCTCCTCCCTTTGCGAGAAAATAGATGCACCTTGAAAATGAGAAAATAAACAATAGAACCATACTTTTCAAATAATCAAGAACAATTATTGAAGTTAAATCAAAACAACTGTCAAGCAATTGGTTTCACAAACAATTTGTGACCGACTGGCTCGATTTGGTCTTATGTAGCAAAATTTGAAATTGTGTTTTTTACATTGGATAAAAGTAGAGACTCAGAGCTAGAAAATGTTATATCATACACTACAGTTGAGGAACAATGGGTAAGTCATTCTGCTTTAAAAGTTGATCAACTTGTAACCTCACTTTTGAGAAAATGGCCTTTGAATGTTTTGGCACTGACTGGAGAGTTCTTCTTTGTCTACACCCATTCAGCATTGTTCACACCCTTTTAAGCTTTAGTCTTGAAACAAAGATTTCAAGACTAAAGGCTGGTTTATACTACGAGTAAATTGAATCTGGAGTGCCAGTGTGCGCTCTGGGCTTTTGTAAACTCAGAGCATTGTCAGATTGCCCGTTAGTAAATTCAGAGCGTTTCGCTCTCGGGGAGCACACTGAACGCTCTGGCCGAAAAGTAGGGTTGATCCGAGCGATCTGACCTAACAGCAGTCAAGTACCCAAGCTAAATGGCTAACGTTGGCTAGCTTGCTAACTACAAATGAGAGAACAGCTCACACTGACCATTTCACTCGCCCAAGCAGAGCTGGTTAGGCTGTTATTATGTTATTCAGGGTGTTGGTGACTGCAACTGTGCTGCTGGCAACAATTTAATTAAGCTTTTTTTGCCAACGTTTACAGACACCGCGGCCATATTCAACGGGTGTTAAGTCTTTGTAAATTCTTCAGTTATTCTGTGCTCTGGCACAGCTACCAGCTATGTCTATTAAACAGTTGTCACAGTGACATCATAAACATTCTATTGAAATAGTTACTTGCATAGAGAAGTCTTTTGTTTAGACATGTAGCCTGCTTGCTAAACAATGAACCATAATCCCAACTCATAACGTTACTACCCTGCATGGATCTGCAGGTAGTGAACCAACCATAATCAATGTTAGCTAGCTAACATTAGGCTATAACTAGCAATGCAAATGGCTCTGAGATATGAATAATATTACTACACAGATCAAAAACGTAACGTTAGCTAAGCAGCCAGCTAACGTAAGCTTGCTAGCTAACAGTACACATTAGCTTGAAATGAAAACGAAAATGAGAATGAAAATGAGAATGAAATGAGAAGGAAAAAATTAGAAATGGGTAATATCTGAAAATGTAGCTAGCTAGTGTAACAGTATAACTTTAAACCGTCCCCTCGCCCCGACACGGGCGCGAACCAGGGACCCTCTGCACACATCAACAGTCACCCATGAAGCGTCGTTACCCATCGCTCCACAAAAGCCGCGGCCCTTGCGGGGCAACACTACTTAAGTCTCAGAGCAAGTGACGTAACTGGTTGAAATGCTACTAGCGCGTACCCGCTAACTAGCTAGCCATTTCACATCCGTTACACTAGACTCTCTTACCTGTATACATGGATGGACACTTCTCCCTCTCTGTCACGGATGCCATGGTTGCCCTTAGTTTGAAGATGTAATCTGGAGCCTTCTATGTGTTCTCTTTTCGACTCTGTCTGCATATTTGCAATCAAACGGCAGAGTTTTCTCCATCTCCTTAGCTATCATACTCTAATTCCACTGACTTCAAAACTCAGTTCTCCAGAAAGTGGAGAGCAACACTTACGCAGTTCTACTACATAATATCTTTCTTTTTTTTAAGCAGTGTTAGAAAGGATTACCTACACGTACTGACCAGCTCATATTATACACAGAAGCTTCCTACATGGCAGACTCATCTGGGGGAATTTTCAGCCCACTCATTATCTCAGCCAATCATGGCTAGCAGGAAGGTTGCTGTCTTTTTCCATGGCTAAACCAACTAGGCTCGTAATTGAACAATTTTATTCGTATTTACAGATGTTATATAAGTTTGTTCTTAAGGCACATGACATTTCTCATGCTCCAGAAGGCATTTCTGCCCCCCCCCCAAAAAATAATAATAAAGGTTTAAGTTTAAATGGCGCTCCTGTGAAGTAGTGACACACGACATGCGCCTAGTTTCACATTTAGAGTCACATTTGAAAATTATATGTGTCAGCGTCTCAGTTTATGCCACCCAACATTAGCATACCAATGGTGAAAGTTCTAAGGCTAATTTGTGAGAAACAAAGCAATGACTATTCATAGCACACACACACACATCTATACATAACGCATAGGAAAACAAACTATTCTTTGGGTCTTAACAGTAGCCACTACATTTAGTCTATTACTCTGTATACATCAAAGAAAGCAGATTCACAAAAGTAACCTATATAGCCATCACAAATGGATATAGAAATTATTGAGTTGCAAAGGAAGAAATTATTAACACATCATCGTCAAATAATCAACATCCACCGTTTTAGGAGAAAGCTCCAAATCTAACCTATGCTGAAAGTAGAATCTAGACGGTCTACCAAACGCCAAATCCCAACATTTCTGCATCGTATTACTACTTCTGTGACAAGAGTTACAAAACCTAACAGAGCATTGGGCCAGTAACCGAAATTATGCTGGAACGAATCCCCGAGCTGACAAGGTAAAAATATGTCGTTCTGTCCCTGAGCAAGGCAGTTAACCCCCTGTTCCCCGGGCGTCGAAGACGTGGTGTCGATTAAGGCGGCCCCCCCGCACCTCTCTGATTCAGAGGGGTTGGGTTAAAAAGCGGAAGACACATTTCAGTTGAGTACATTGTTGGACAACTGACACGGTATCCCCCTTTCCCTTTCCATAGTTGGTACTACTCTGAGGGCACGCAGGCTGTCTAAAATGTGCAGGAGGATTTCCTCTGCCTACGTTCCAACAGCACCTGACCATATGCCCTTCCCTTTTACAGAAATCACAATAAAACTTTGTGGGCTGTTTGGGTTTAACCTCTGTACCTGTCCCAGTTACTGCAATGGAAAATATTTTGGTAGCTTGGTCCACTCGCACACCAGAGAGCAGCATGGATCCACACACCACACCCGCCGGTTGGACTGTGTCCGAAAAAGACAAATCACTTTGGTGCCTATTTGTGCTCTATTATAATGAATCTCTCTGCATGTCAAGTAGAAATTACATGCCTGGAGTTCTGATTGCAAGTGCTCTATTTTGAGCTCTTATGTCCTCTGGGACTTCAGTGTTATCATAGTTTGCCGTTTTCTCGAGTAAAAATTCAACAAGCTCTAGAATTAACATCTTAGATTTGTTCTTATTTATGCCAATATATTGCATGTTTTTCATGGTTCGGGGTAGGCCCCTGGGTTCCAGGGAAGGGAAATCTTAACACTACGGCATACAATGACATTCTAGACCACATATGTCAGAGTCAAGGCCCGCGGGCCACATCCGGCCCGCGAGAAGGTTTTTTACGGCCCCTGGGATGATCTTGATTTATTATTAGAACCGGCCCGCAGACCGCAGCAAGCCGGCAGCCCGCAGATCTTTTACACGCACCAATACTACATTTCCCACAATGCAACGGTGACGCACCGAGCAGTAGGCTGCTTCATTTCAATATTTATTGGCACAGCAGTCGTCAGCATCACAGTAAAATTAACTTTCAGATACCCATCAAAAATGGCAAAACGGAAGGTGGACACTGAGAACCGGGGGTTTCAAACAAGGTGGGAGTCGGAGTATATGTTCACGGAGGTAGCTGGAAAACCTGTGTGTCTTCTGTGTGGAGAAAGTGTGGCGGTACTGAAAGAGTATAATCTGAGACGACATTATGAAACGAAACACGCGGACAAAAACAAGAATATGGACATGGAACAAAGGCTACAAAAGGCAGAGGAATTAAAACGAGGCCTCAAATCTCGACAGGCTCTGTTCAAAAAAGCCAAATCACAAGGCCAGGCTGCTGTCAAGGCCAGTTTTATTTTGGCAGAAGAGATCGCTAAATCAGCCCGGCCATTTACGGAGGGGGATTTCATCAAAAACTGCATGATTAAAGTTTGTGACGAAGTTTGCCCAGAAAAAAGGCAACTCTTTTTAAATGTGAGTCTGAGCAGAAACACCATTGCCGAGAGAGTAGACCAGTTGTCCATCAATCTAAAAGAGCAGCTTGTGAAAAAGGGAAAAGATTTCATTGCATATTCCTTGGCTGTGGATGAGAGCACCGACATTTCTGACATTGCCCAGTTGTCAATTTTCATCCGCGGAGTGGACTCCAGCCTAAGCGTGACAGAGGAGTTTTTGGCTTTACGTCCTATGCATGGCACAACTACGGGGCATGATTTGTATGAAGAGGTGTCAAGATGTGTAAATGAGATGGAGCTGCCTTGGGAAAAACTCGTGGGTTTGACAACCGACGGAGCACCTGCGATGTGTGGACACAGGAGCGGACTGGTGGCGAAGATACGGGAAAAGATGCAAGAGGAAAACGCGACAGGTGAGCTGACAGCTTATCATTGTATCATACACCAGGAAGCGTTGTGCGGTAAAGCCTTGAAAATGGAGCATGTAATGAGCATCATCACGCGCACAGTTAACTTTATCAGAGCCAAAGGTTTGAATCACCGCCAGTTCAAGGCATTTCTGACGGAGTTAGAAACGGAGCATGGTGATTTGCCTTATCACACAGAGGTGCGATGGCTAAGCCAGGGAAAGGTGCTTCAAAGATGTTTCGAGCTTCGTGAGGAGATTTGTCTGTTCTTGGACAGCAAAGGGAAAGACACAACACAACTCCGAGACGAAATGTTTCTGTGTGAAATGGCTTTTCTGTGTGACATTACGAGTCATCTGAATGCAATGAACTTGCAGCTGCAGGGTCGGGATCATGTCATCTCTGATATGTACAGTACAGTGAAGGCATTTAAAACCAAACTGACTCTGTGGGAGACGCAGATGCGGAAAGAAAATTTGAGCCACTTTCCCAGCTGCCAGACCATGAAAGAGAAGCTCTCTACCAGTGCGTTCCCGAGCGCACAGTTGGCTGATAAAATAGGTATGCTTGCCGCTGACTTTCGACTCCGATTTGCTGACTTTGAAGCACAAAAAAGCAGGTTGGAACTGCTCGGTAACCCATTTGCTGTTGACGTGGAAAGCTCACCACCAAACCTCCAAATGGAGTTGATTGACCTCCAATGCAATGATGCACTGAGGGCAAAATATGCGGCAGTGGGTGCTGCGGAGTTCGCCCGTTTCCTCCCCGACACAATGCCCCAGCTGCGCATCCAGGCTGCTCAAACGTTGTCTATGTTTGGCAGCACATACCTGTGTGAACAACTGTTTTCTTTGATGAACCTGAACAAAACATCACACAGAAGTCGACTTACTGCTGAACACCTCCACTCAATTCTGAGGATTTCCTCAGCTCAGAGCCTTACCCCGAACATTGATGAACTTGTGGAAAAGATGGGACACCACCAAGTATCACCCTCAACCTCAAACAAGTGAACATTACTGTGCAATCACATATTTAGAGTTTTTACTCAGTTCAAGTTTAAAAGTTAAAGTTTAATATTTGTTTTCACTGCATGTTACTTCTCCTTAAACAAAGTGTTGTTTTTGATTAATAGATTTTTGCACTTTATTTTATTGTATTTCAATCCAATTATATTTTAAAAATATTTCAGTTGAGTGGATGATAGAAAATTGCTATTATTGTTTTTTTCTTTGAAGTAAATTTAGCCCACTTTTGCTAAAATAGAAAATATAGGCTACTGATGGTGCCTTGAATACCGGTTTCTTTCATTTAATGTTCATGTTATGGGGATTTTTATATAAAGGAAATTTGTCTTTTGTGTCTGTTGAAAATTAAAGATTACTGACAGAGCCATAAGAAAATATTGCTTTATTTATCTGATCATATTGGAATATATTTGTTAGGTTTTCAGTAGGTTCAATTAGGTTCACTAGACTATATGCGTCATTTAAAAAATTTTCAATGAACATTCGAACAGTCCGGCCCTCGGCTTGTAGCTAAATTTTTTATTTGGCCCTCCGTCCATTTGACTTTGACACCCCTGTTCTAGACGATTCTGTGCTTCCAACTTTGTGGTAACAGTTTGGGGAAGGCCCTTTCCTGTTTCAGCAGGACAATGCCCCTGTGCACAAAGCGAGGTCCATAAAGAAATGGTTTCTCGAGATTGGCGGGGAAGAACTTGACAGGCCTGCACAGACGCCAACCTCATCGAACAACTTTGGGATGAATTGGAACGCCGACTGCGAGCCAGGCCTAATCGCCCAACATCAGTGCCCGACCTCATGAATGCTCTTGTGGCTGAATAGAAGCAAGTCCCCGCAGCAATGTTCCAACATCTAGTGGAAAGCCTTTCCAGAAGAGTGGAGGCTTATATCAGCCCATGATTTTGGAATGAGAAGTTTGACGAGCAGGTGTCCACACACATGTCACCATTTACTGTAGTGGGGTACTATTGTGTGTGTATACAGTGTGTATAATTACAGTGTATTTAATTACTTTGTAAAAGGAATTATAACATTATTATAGGCATGATCAGAGAGTGATGGAGAAATAATGCCATGGCCCATAGCTCATGGAAGAGACATAGAAAGAAAGAGAGAGAGAGAGAGTGTGTGTGTCACCACAGTCGGTCAGGAACAAATAGGAGAGACAATGAACTGAGTTGTTGACCAATACTATTACTTTAAACTCCAATCAGATATCAGACCTACAGGATGCAACTCCTGCTTCTCAGAGGTAAGACAATGGGGGTCAGAGAGATAATGACAACACAGAGGAATGTCTTGCATACAGTTGATAAGAAGAGTCCCTTCGGGGGCCGGGCTGCTCTACAATACTGTATATACTGTACATATAACATCCCAGGTTTACAGGGCAACACCATATCGACTAGAAAGACATTGCCTGGAAATCTTAACGTTCAAATGTTTATAGTAGTGTATGTTTATGTGCCTCTCTGTGTCTGACCACCAGGTAGATGAGATCCTGACGGCCCTGGGACTGCAGGAGTGTGCCCAGACCCGCACCATCTCTCTGTCTGGTGGGCAGTGCAAGAGACTGGCCATCGCCCAGGAGCTGGTCAACAATCCCCCTGTCATGTTCTTTGATGAGCCTACCAGGTAGGTACACACCTGGTATACTGACACACCTCCTACACACTGACACAGAGGAAATACTGCATAACAATAGTCACCAAGCACAAGCTAACGTTTGTCATCTCTCTCTCTCAGTGGTCTGGACAGCGCATCCTGTTTCCAGGTGGTCTCTCTCATGAAGTCCTTGGCTCAGGGAGGAAGGACAATCATCTGCACCATCCACCAGCCCAGCGCCAAGCTCTTTGAGATGTTTGATAAGGTAACTCAATTCGAGCTTTTGTGCCATTACACAGTATGTATGGTATTGTACAGTATCTAGGACTGACTGCCATATGCTTTGTCATTAGCCTAATCATTATTTGAACTGTCGTAATGAAAGTGATGTGTATGATGTCCGGTGCCTGCTGGTTTTCTGTTCTACCCGATAATTAATTGCGCATACCTGGTGTCCCAGGTCTAAATCAGTCTCTGATTAGAGGGGAACAATGGAAAAAAAGCAGTGGAACTGGCTTCAAGGTCCAGAGTTGAGTTTGAAGGCTCTAGACCATCTTTCGAGCTCAGTTGTTACGTCAAAGCATTAGCATACTTAACACATAAAGGCATTAGGCCATGCATAATTCAGAGACTGATATTACATCAGGCAAAGATATGTAAATAATACTGTGAATGTGTCTGTTTCCTTCTTTAGCTTTACATCCTCAGTCAGGGCCAGTGTATATACCATGGCACTGTTCCTTACCTCATCCCTTACCTGAAGAACCTGGGCCTTCACTGTCCCACCTACCACAATCCTGCAGACTTCAGTGAGTCAGCAAAAGATCCTGTGGGTGTGCAGGCATTCTTGCGTGCGTGCATGAGTGTGACAATGCAAACATTTTTCAAGATCCTTTTTAGTGGACCAAGGTTCTTCTTCTTAGTTCACTAACTCACTCTGTCCTCTGTTTTTCCTCCGTGTCCCCTGGCTCTAGTTATTGAGGTGGCCTCTGGGGAGTATGGGGACCTGAACTCGGTGCTGTTTGAGGCTGTGCAGGGAGGACTCTGCTCAGAAGAGGGCAAGAAGAACTCCAGCGACAAGAGTGACCCAGCCTCATCTGGCCACTCTAACAGTCACAGCGTGAGTGTTGGCACACTGACCGACAGGAATCACTCGCCGTCACAGTCCCACACCACTGACCTGCGGCACAAAGTCACGCGGCGTGATGAGATCCCTCAGGAGTCACTCACTCAGTCAATACCCACACGTCTTCACCTATTCACTCATTGCACGTCTTTTCAACTTCAACCGTGTAAGGGGTTCTAATTATGTCCCATGGTCCTGTCCTCTCTATGTCTGTCTGTCCACAGGATACACAGTACACAGGAACGATGGAGAAACACAGCTTTGCCACCAGCACCTGGTCACAGTTCTGCGTTCTGTTCAGAAGAACGCTATTAACGATATGCAGGGATACGGTAAACAATTCACATAATAATAATAGCATTAATCTTAATATTGACTTGCGTTGTGTGTGTCTGAAATGAATTAGTAAACTTAAAAAAGAAAATGATCGAGTGAATCAATACATTGTGTGGGTGAGTGAACAGTAAGTACTGTTTATTATGTTGCGTACTAAATTGAGGCATGTTTTCTGTGTGCGTTCGCAGGTGTTAACCCACCTCAGAGTGATGTCCCACATATGTATAGGAATTCTGATCGGTCTGCTCTATCTCAACATTGGCAATGATGCCAGCAAGGTCTTCAACAACACTGGCTTCCTCTTCTTCTCCATGCTCTTCCTCATGTTCGCTGCCCTGATGCCCACCGTCCTCACCTGTAAGAGACAGCGAGGACACGGGGAGGGCGGAACAATGTTACCTCGTGAACATGTTCTTTGCAATCTGGTCTCAGATCTGTTTGTGCTGTCTTGCCTAATGGTCCTGTGGTCTACTTTATGATGTGTCCATGTGAGTTGGTAATTGGTGGGCATTGGTAAGACAGCACAAACAGATCTGAGACCACACTAGTTGTTGTACTATTAACAAGAAATGTATTGTACTCATACGCGGTTTATGTGTTTCACAGTTCCTCTGGAGATGTCAGTGTTTCTGAGGGAACATCTCAACTACTGGTACAGCCTGAAGGCCTACTTCCTGGCCAAAACCATGGCGGACATACCCTTCCAGGTGAGCTGTGTGGCTAAGTTGACTTTGATTTATTTTTCTTTACAAAACAGCAAGAGAAAAGAATACCATATGGTCTCTTCCTTAGGGCATGACACAACTACATTCAATCTATCTCTGTATGTGTTTCTCTCTTGCTCCCTCACTCTCTTTACCACTCTCCCCTCCCTCCATTTGTCTTTATGTCTCCCCTCTCCAGGTGATCTGTCCCATCATGTACTGCAGTATAGTATACTGGATGACAGAGCAGCCTCCTGAGGCAGTGCGGTACCTGCTCTTCATGGCCTTGTCCACCTCTACAGCCCTGGTAGCCCAGTCCCTAGGCCTCCTCATTGGGGCCGCCTCCACCTCCTTACAGGTACCCTACATCACATGAGCCAGCCGTTTACAGACCGGCACTACCACGCAAAACCGTCCGTCGGTCGGCCAATCGGCCTGCGCCGCACGGCAGATGTTTCTGTTTTATCATTTCAAACGGATATAGCAGTCTGCTCCTGCACACTGACTCACTCACTTACCTACTCTTCAGAGGGGTTGTTTTGTGAATAACTGAACTTCCATCTCTCCAGGTGGCGACCTTCGTGGGCCCAGTCACAGCCATCCCAGTGCTCCTGTTCTCTGGATTCTTTGTCAACTTTGACACCATCCCCAAGTACCTGCAATGGAGCTCCTATGTGTCCTATGTCAGGTGGGTCTGTTCTGTTGGGGCTATAAAATCCTTTCCTGTGCTACCTTCGTGCTCAAGTGCAGGACACTCAATTAACCAATTCGAGAATATCATGACGTGTTGAGAGGATATTATGCTGTGTCTTCCAGCTCGGGTTATGTGGAATGCTCTCCAACTATCTGGCAAACCTGCTCATTATGTTATGTCTGTGCAAGGTGTAAGTGTTTGTGTCACTCATTCAACTTCTCCTTCTCCACTTCTCCGACCAGATATGGCTTTGAGGGGGTGATCCTGTCCATCTATGGGATGAATCGTTCGGAGCTGGAGTGTCCTGGGGTGGTGTGTAAGTTCCAGAAGCCTGAGGAGGTTCTACAGCTACTGGACGTGGAGGATGCTAAGCTCTACGTTGACTTCCTGGTTCTGGGTGTGTTCTTCCTGGTCCTCAGACTGGCTACGTACCTGGTGCTCAAATACAAAGTCATAGCAGAGCGATAAAACGAAGAGTACATTTAATATTTTTTTTGCAAGGTTTTATCTTTTTATTCAAAAAGGACAATAACTTAAGTCCACAAATTATAGTTTCCCCTCCCTTACTATAAGTCATTTTAGTTTAAAATGTCCTTACGGTAATCCAATTTGTTTACAGTATTTAACCTTTATTATCCAACAATACTGTGTAAAAGAACTATACACAAACAAACAGATACCCAATATAGTAACTACAGTATAAAGCATGTGTCTCTATGGAATGAAGAGGAGATGTACAGTAGCTGGTGGGGGACAATCCTAACAGCCCACACTGCACTACATCCAAGAGCTCAACTCCTGTCCTCTTTACGAAGGTTCAGGATACACAAACCTCTTGGTCCAAGATGGGACAGGACTGTGTCAGTTTGTTTCCACCCGCAAGGCTACACGTGACTTACACATCTCCTGTCCTTATACATTCCCACTGAAACCCAAAGACATCCCAAAGGACAATTGCACAAACACTGTGCCCGGACAAAAAGGTTGACATATGGACATGTGGTGAACATGAGAAGAGGACTCTTCAGGGCTGGGGGAGGTCTGGACGAAAGAAAATTCTCTGAAAATATTCCTCCCACTCCTTTGGCTGTTTGCAATGGAACTGGAACTGAGGCCCACTGGAGCACAGAATTGGTCTCGGAACAGAGTCCCAGGGATTTCAAATCACTGGACAGTGTTCTCTCTAAAAGAGCATACACCAGACATGGCAGAAAGACAGCCAGAGGATCCATAACAATATGTCGTCATTTGTCTCCACTTCCTGTGATGTCATAGTCTTCCCAAGATCTTTTGGGTAAGCCCACCACCCTGACTATTCTGGATGTGGACCACAGACTATGTCAGGTTTCATTTAGTCAATTGAATCAAAAGATGGATGGACATAAGTGGACTTGAGAATGTGAACTCCCCCAAAAGGGTACACATTTTGGAGAAGTGTTGAGAATCTGGACGCAGCCCCATAATCAGAATGCATTTCAGATGAGGAGAGTGAGAGAGGGTGTGGGTCTACTTCCCAAACATTGACACTCGACATTATGCTTCTATTGTAACCATGCTGTGCTGTTGTTGATTGGGGGAACATTCCAGAACTGGACTCTAAAAACATAGTGGATCTTCACAGAGATTTTACTGGACTAGCCTCCTCAACAGAAGATAACACAGTGTTTTTCTTGACAATGAAGGGGACTTGATGGCTGAACTTAAGGAGTGACTTATTTTTTGTTTGTTTGTGTAATTGCAATAGCCAACTCTGTGGTAGACAATGTGTGCTTTCCTGCAAATCAAATGGCGTCACCATTTGGACCCAAGACAAAAAAGCGTAAACTGCTTGTTTTTGCTTGTTAAAAGAATGTCGACTCCTTCTCTTCTAGAGAAATTCAATTACTGTTCTATTCTATGTTGTCCTGCATTCTGGCAGTCTGACAGGCACATGTGTGTTGTGAAAAACATTGTTGCTAGGTACTTGAGATACTGTCTGGGAAGTTTTTGTGCCTCTGCACTGGAACGGTCTGAGCGTCACATTATTTGCACATAGACCATATGCTAACACTCATACACAGACATAGATACACACACGCACACACACACACATGCACAACCATACACACAGCTATGTTTAGCCAAGCTTCTTTGTGTCACAAGGCAATGCAAATATTTTTTTTTCTCCAATAGACTATATTGCTATGGAAAGATTTCTGACTCAAACTATGCTACGTAGTAATCCTCATTATAATTGGCACAATGGATTTATAACACCACCATGTCCTGTGTGTTCAGAACTTATAATAATAATGTCAGTATATAATCAAATGATTGTACAGTGAGTATGTTATGCTGTAAAGAAAATGTACATATGCACTTTTTGATGTATGTTTATAGCTTCTTTATTTGTGTATTTTTTTTTATTTTTTTTATATATCCATGTGAAAAGTGCTGCTTGAAGGGGTCAGCAACTAGATGTTGCATGATGATTTGTGGAAGGAAATAATGAACTATAACATTTGAAACATTATATAGAGGAATGGTGACCCACTAAAGTATTATCTTATTCTCTCCCCAAATATTTACCCAAGTTGGTACCAGAGTTTTACCTGTTCTTTCTTTTTGACATTTACTCTGGATACCCATGATTCCTTGACAGTGATGGTGTACATTCTAAAGCAGGGATACAAAGATGTGAACAAGACAGCAGACACAGAAGTCTGAGGCTGTCTGAAAAGTACTTACCGATATTGTAATTTCTGTTAAAAACAAAATACCAGGATGTTATCATACCTAGTTTCAAGTCCATTGTGCAATATTCTATTATAGAGGGAGAGACAGTTGAGTAGAAATGTATGTGCTGTAACCAACTCTTCTATCATTGCCATGCGATGATACATTCTGTTTGGCATGACAAGATAGAAGAGTTGGCTGCCTCCCATACAGTATGGGACCAGGCTACAAGTGTGGTTGGGGAGCTGTATGTGAATTCAGCCTTAAAGCAGGATTAGAATGATAATGTATATTTAGTCTCTGTTCCTGTGGCTTAGTCTTAGTCTCTTAATAAAGGAAGACAACAGAACAGATTGTCTTGAATCTCTTACAAATAGCAATAGTCTCTCTGCTTTGTCAGTTTTACCTAATTTCTCCCCCTCAGATATTTTTGCAGTGCTCATGTTATGTCTCTGACCTGTTTAGTTGTTTTTTTGTATTGGAAAAGATGCACATCCAATGTCTTTGTACAAGAGCTGGATACCCCCCCCCCCCCAAAATATGTTCTGCAAATGATAGAGAATTTTTTTGTTGTAGCCTATTCATGCTATGTGTGCAATACCCATCCGAGGGCATTTTACCTCTTTGTAGACTGATTTTAGGGCGAGAAGAATGTGACGTGCCACTGTGGCTCAGCCAGAAAATCTATCATGTTATGTTTGCATTGTGTTAAGCTCGGCATATGACACGTTTTGGGAAATGCCAGTCAGTGCAGAATTTTGCCCTGTATTCAGGCATGGCTAATGATGATCATTGATTATCCTTCCGAGTGTTGCACTGGTATGAAGGGCAATGATGCTGCTGGATATTGATTATTTATAGTGGAATAACAGACTGTTTTACACCACCATACTTTTTTTTGTTGTCTTACTATAATGTCTTATCTTGTTGTGTTTATTTGGTTTGTTTATCATTCTGTTGATGTAATTGTTCTTATCAACTTCAACAATGCAAGCTCTGTGTACTGAACGCAGTTCAGAAGATTACAATAAAGACAATTATTTATAACCTGTTCCAAGATAAGATTTGTTTGAATATTCATGTTTTGGTGAGATGTTTTTTTTTGAGAGAATATACATAAATGTCCGATCTAATATATTAAAGAATATGCGACACCGTTCTTTCACAAGAAATTCCATAATTTGCAATTTTGTTGATGGTGGTAGAAAACGCTATCTGAGGCACCGCGCCAGAATCTCCCAATCGGGTTGAGATCTGGTGACTGACACACACACACACCGTCACACAACCCTTCAAACACTCTATGTCCCTTTGAGACCCTTCTTTCAAAGTGACTGAGATCTCTTATTCTATCCATGGTAGCCAAAATAATGGGCAACTGGGCCTTTCTATACATGACCCTAAGCATGATGGGATGTTAATTGCTTAATTAACTCTGGAACCACACCTGTGTGGAAGCACCTGCTTTCAGTATACTTTGTATCCTTAATGTACTCGAGTGTTTCCTTTATTTTGGCAGATACCTGTATGTTTCTTTGAACTGCTGATGTCATCATCCTCAGCAGCAGACGACAGCAGTTTGTGGGTAAGGGCGCCCCCTGCTGTCACCGGAACTTTACTTCAAGCAACAACCCTGTCTCTGATCAACAGCTGTTGATGGAACACTAGCCTATATACAGTTGAAGTCCGAAGTTTACATACACTTAGGTTGGAGTCATTAAAACTCGTTTTTCAACCACTCCACAAATTTCTTGTTAACAAACTATAGTTTTGGCAAGTCGGTTAGGACATCTACTTGGTGCATGACACACGTAATTTTTCCAACAATTGTTTACTGACATATTAATTTACTGTATCACAATTCCAGTGGGTCAGAAGTTTACATACACTAAGTTGACTGTGCCTTTAAATAGCTTGGAAAATTCCAGAAAATGATGTCATGGCTTTAGAAGCTTCTGATAGGCTAATTGACATCATTTGAGTCAATTGGAGATGGACCTGTGGATGTATTTCAAGGCCTACCTTCGAACTCAGTGACTCTTTGCTTGACATCATGGGAAAATAAAAAGAAATCAGCCAAGACCTCAGAAAAAAAATTGTAGGCCTCCACAAGTCTGGTTCATCCTTGGGAGCAATTTCCAAACGCCTGAAGGTACCACGTTCATCTGTACAAACAATAGTATGCAAGTATAACACCATGGGAGCACGCAGCCATCACACCGCTCAGGAAGGAGACGCATTCTGTCTCCTAGAGATGAACGTACTTTGGTGCGAAAAGTGCAAATCAATCCCAGAACAACAGCAAAGGACCTTGCGAAAATGCTGGAGGAAACAGGTAAAAAAGTATTTATATCCACAGTAAAACGAGTCCTATATCGACATAACCTGAAAGGCCGCTCAGCAAGGAAGAAGCCACTGCTCCAAAACCGCCATAAAAAAAGCCAGACTACGGTTTGCAGCTGCACATGGGGACAAAGGTTGTACTTTTTGGAGAAATGTCCTCTGGTCTGATGAAACAAAAATAGAACTGTTTGGCCATAATGACCATCGTTATGTTTGGAGGAAAAAGGGGAATGCTTGCAAGCCGAAGAACACCATACCAACCGTGAAGCATGGGGGTGGCAGCATCATGTTGTGGGGGTGCTTTGCTGCAGGAGGGACTGGTGCACTTCACAAAATAGATGGCATCATGAGGCAGGAAAATTGTGGATATATTGAAGCAACATCTCAAGACATCAGTCAGGAAGTTAAAGTTAAAGCTTCCAAATGGACAATGACCCCAAGCATACTTCCAAAGTTGTGGCAAAATGGCTTAAGGACAACAAAGTCAAGGTATTGGAGTGGTATTATCTTAAAATAATGTGGTGATCCTAACTGACCTAAGACAGGGAATTCTAACTGGGATTAAATGTCAGGAATTGTTAAAAACTGAGTTTAAATGTATTTGGCTAAGGTGTATGTGTAACCGGTGCTGTACTGCACCACTGTAACTCTGCGTTGTGTGTGGTTGATTGAGACTATAGACGTGGACTTTGGAGATTAGATAGTTTTAAATCAAGCAGAATTCACTCTCTGCGAAATGTCGCCTCTTTCTCTCATAGTGCATCAAGATGATTTTTGAATACAAAAATGAGTACAGCCTCTCCTTATTATACATAACATATTTTACATAGATAAAATGACATACCTGCATCCAAAAGAAAATAAAACACTTGTAGAGCACATATGTTCTACGAATCGTCACCTCTTTCTACAATAGATGCACAATACAAGGGACTGGGATCATTTGAGGAGCTAGCCATCGTTCACACATACAATAGCCTGCTAATACCTTAGCTAGCTATTAACCACATGTTGAATTCAGAATGTTGATATCATCCTAAAAAGCACAATTACAAGTGCATCTTAACAATACCATCCACTTATGAGTAACCTCTAAATATACAACATTATTCATGAACAAGACACTGTGTGTATGACTTCGTGCTTAAAAGAATCAAACTTTTCTGTAGACGACAGAAAAAGCGTGCCTACCTCTCATAGTGCATCAAAATGATTTGAGCACGAGCACGCAGGGCAAAACGTAAATACACACTCCCCTATTCCCAGGATGCCAGGCATGCATAATAACAAATCAACATGGCATATTCATATATGAACCTGGTGAAATTCACACAGTACTTTAACAACTGTTACATATGTAAACTTCAACTGTATCTAATTGATGGAACAAACCACTGATTTGAATGAAAACATGGGCTGAAGTGCAGAAGTTTTTTGTTTGCATTTTTCTAATACAGTATAGCGCACCACTGACTCCTCAAACATGCTTTGCTTATCTCCAGCATCATTGCAAACTGTTTTAGAGACTGCTTCAGTCCTCCCTGTCATAATCAGCAACAGAGGACATGGAAAGCATATCACCTCCCGTAGAAATGATAGTGCGGCCAATGTAATTAACCTAATCTCTCTCCTGAATACCTCTGTTAATTCGGTTGCTATTGTCAGCGGTAATCTTGTGCCTATGGACCTGAATTGCACTGTTAGCACTGAGACTGTTTTCCCTACTACTAAGCCCACTGTGGGCAGATCACCCTGTACTAGTAGCTCAAATGTAAATATCAATCTCATGGAGACCTCTGATAAGCTTCCCAGGAAAGCACCAAAAACAAACAAGCAACCCAGAAAAGGGCTAAAAATGGCTTACATTCACATATGTAGCCTGAGAAACAAGGTTCATGCAATTGATAACTTGCTAATGTCAGAGAACATTGATATACTGGCTATCTTTGAAACTCACTTTGATAATTCCTTTGATGACACAGTGGTAGCAATACATGGTTATAATATACACTGCTCAAAAAAATAAAGGGAACACTTAAACAACACAATGTAACTCCAAGTCAATCACACTTCTGTGAAATCAAACTGTCCACTTAGGAAGCAACACTGATTGACAATAAATTTCACATGCTGTTGTGCAAATGGAATAGACAAAAGGTAGAAATTATAGGCAATTAGCAAGACACCCCCAATAAAGGAATGGTTCTGCAGGTGGTGACCACAGACCACTTCTCAGTTCCTATGCTTCCTGGCTGATGTTTTGGTCACTTTTGAATGCTGGCGGTGCTTTCACTCTAGTGGTAGCATGAGATGGAGTCTACAACCCACACAAGTGGCTCAGGTAGTGCAGTTCATCCAGGATGGCACATCAATGCGAGCTGTGGCAAAAAGGTTTGCTGTGTCTGTCAGCGTAGTGTCCAGAGCATGGAGGCGCTACCAGGAGACAGGCCAGTACATCAGGAGACGTGGAGGACCGTAGCAGGGCAACAACCCAGCAGCAGGACCGCTACCTCCGCCATTGTGCAAGGAGGTGCACTGCCAGAGCCCTGCAAAATGACCTCCAGCAGGCCACTTGTAAGACCATATGCTGACACATGCACATTTGTGACCTGCTGGAGGTCATTTTGCAGGGCTGTGGCAGTGCACCTCCTTGCACAAAAGCGGAGGTAGCGGTCCTGCTGCTGGGTTGTTGCCCTAAGTGCCCTAAGTGTTGCTTCCTAAGTGGACAGTTTGATTTCACAGAAGTGTGATTGACTTGGAGTTACATTGTGTTGTTTAAGTGTTCCCTTTATTTTTTTGAGCAGTGTATATAGAAGAGATAGGAATGCCAATGGGGGAGGTGTTGCTGTGTGTATTCAGAATCATATTCCTGTAGCTTCGAGAGGAGAACATGTCAAGTGCTGTTGAGGTAATATGGCTACATGTTCACCTACCTTGTGGGTAGTTGCTACAGACCACCGAGTGCTAACAGGATTCTATGTGTGAAATGCTTGAAAGTGTATATGATATCAACAGAGAAGTATATTTTCTGGGTGACCTAAATATTGACTGTTTTTCATCAAGTTGTCCACTCAAGAAAAAGCTTAAAACTGTAACCAGTGCCTGCAATCTGGTTCAGGTTATCAGTTAACCTACCAGGGTATTTACAAACAGCACATCCACGTGTGTTGATCACATCTTTACTAATGCTGCAGAATTTTGCTCTGAAGCAGTATCCACACCCATCGGATGTAGTGATTATAATATAGTGACCATATACAGAAAAACCAAAGTTCCAAAGGCTGGGCCTAAAATAATGTATAAGAGATCATACAAGAGGTTTTGCAGTGATTCCTATGTTGAAGATGTAAAGAATATTTGCTGGTCTGTTGTGTGTAATGAGGAGCAACCAGATGCCGCACTTGACACATTTATGAAATTGCTTCTTCCAGTTACTGATAAGCATGCACCAATTAAGAAAGTCCACGTGGATTGATGAGTTATTGAAAAACTATATGGTTGAGAGGAAAGAGGCAAAAGGAATGACAAATAGGTTTAGCCGCACAGCCGATTAGCAAATAAACTGTAAATTGAGAAATCTTGTGACTAAACAAAAAGAAGAAGAAACTCTGCTACAAAACAAAGATAAATGATATAAAGGATGATAGTAAAAAGCTTTGGAGTACCTTGAATGAAATTTTGGGCAAAAAGGCAACCTCAGCTCCATCCTTCATTGAGATCAGATGGCTCAATCATCACAAAACCCTCTGATTTTGCCAACTACTTTAAATACTTTTTCATTTACAATATTAGAAAAACTTAAGCATGACATGCCAAAAACAAACTCTGAACCTTCATATCCTTGCATAACTGACCAAATAATGAAAGACAAGCAATGTAATTTTGAATTCTAAAATTGAGTGTGGAAGTAGGGCTGTTGTGGTGACTGTATTACCACCACACCGGCGGTCACGAGTCATGAAGGCACGGCAATTGGGCTTCTCCAAGTTCTGATGCTGCTGATTTTTATTAGTAGCCTACAAAACTTGCTAACTGCCTGGTACTCAGTACTCTATTTTCCCTCTAATCACTCAATACAAATGTAATCGAAAATCCAATCAAACACTTAATGAGAATCCATGAGCTGTTGTTGCGCAACAGTTCTACAGGCTATGCAATTGCGAGAGAAAACAGTGATGGCCTCTATTAAAAAGAGGAGGATCCCATCAGCTTTCTATAGGCTAGGCCTACTGTATTTATTTCTCAACTTATCTTCAGCTTATCTTTACAACAGGAGTATAGCCTACCTGGCTTGCATGAAAATGAACCACGGGAAAAGCATCCTCCATTTGTTATTGAAGTGCATAGATGACCTGTATCCCCCCCCCCCTGTTTCGAGACAGGTGCATAAAAATGGTCCATTCTAACTCAAAACAAATTCTACACATATATTATTTAGTATATGTAAAGACAATATTGAATCAAAAATAGTCTGATGGGTGACAATATTAGCCTATCACTTGTGAATTATACATTATCACTTGTGAATGATGCCCAGCGTAGTCACATACCTCATGTAGCCTAGCCAATGGGTCTACATGTTTTGATAAGGTTTGTATCACAACTAAAGGGGCCTAATAACTTCTTAAAATTAAGCATATTAATCTGCTTTACAAAGGGTGTAGAGCCTAACAAGCAGTGCGTGAGTTTCAAGTTTGGGGAAGTTCATTTTTACCATAAACATGCACCTTTATAATAAAAGCATTATATACATAATCACAATTGCGGTCAATTTTGATAATGGTGTTTTCCCGTTAATGGAACATTTGCGCTTATAGCCTACTGCGGTGTGCACATTGCTGCTCTTATAATGTGAAGAAATAGCCAAATAGTTTATCACATTTTAAGCTAAACGTTCTGACCTATTCCGTCAGCCTCATTGCGTAAAAAAGTTTTGGGATGCTAGTGGTTGTATTCATTTGGGATCTATCGCATTCCACAACTGTCCCAGACTATGTTTGGAAAACATTTTTCTCACACCGAATAGGTCAACTTTTGTACTATGGGGGATAGTAGATTGACATAGGCTAGTGATTTTGCTGTTCGTTAGGCCTACTCATCTTGTTGTCTGAAGAAAAGTAAATGTGGACAGTTTTTCCAATATCTTAAATATGCACCTCGGAATTGGATAAGGACTCGAGCAGTTGCATCCCCGAAGTGTCTTCACTTGTAGCCTATGAGAAGACCCAATCACGCGATGGAGAGCCATGTGGTGAGGAGGTGCTTCGGAGCATGCAGCACTCAGGGAAAGGGAACAGCGGCCACTGGACACAAAAGGCATGTATTTTTTAGGGTGTATTACAGCCACACAAAGGGGATGCCACCAGGGAATTTGAGGCATTATCAAGTGCTTGTCAAATTGTGAATGAGAGGCTGATGAAGTGTGTACAGCCTGTGCAAAAAACAAAGCAGAGCTCAAGCCTTTCAAGCAACTTTTTTCAAATCATCATTAGTCACATCATGCAGCCTTACAATATATTAAAAATCAAAACATATAGCCCAACGTTGGTAGAACAACTAAAGTTCCATTAATAACTCAAATTAAGCGTATAGGTGTACCTATTTCTTTGTTAACCGCTCAACACAGAATAGCCGCATGTGCGCACTCCCTCAAATTATTTGGAGAAAAAAATCCTTTCTATTTTATTCAGCTTTGTTCAATTGTATTCTTCCTACTATCAAATAATACAAAATAATGCCACGGAATTCTAACCAAATTTTGTCTGCTAAATTAACTAGTGTAGCCCACAGCCAGATCAGGACCTAACATAAAACAACTTAGATTATGTTATTCTATTCTTCTGAAATAGACTACATTTTCTTCATATCATGTTTGTTTAGACCTGTCTAAAATAAATAATGGATCTATTGTGAAGGTGTAAGCTACATTACATGGATTTTTTACACTTTTTTAAAATGTAGATGTTCCAAAGGTCTGCACCAGTGGCTTGTAGGCTATGCGTGGAAGACAGGAGATGCTAAATGTGTTTATGTTAATTAACGGTAATTTACCGTGAGACTGACAGTTATTTGCTTGACAATCACCAGTTTCGTGACCGCCACAGCCCTATGTGGAATAGTTAAAAAACATATATTTGTCTATCAATAATGACAAACCACCTGGTACTGACAATTTGGATGGAAAATGTGGATGGTAGCAAACTATATTGCGACTTCTATTTGCCATCTCTTCAATCTAAGCCTACAGGAATGTGCATGTGCCACCAGGCCTAGAGGGAAGCAAAAGTAATTCCGCTACCCAAGAATAGCAAAGCTCCCTTTACTGGTTTAAAAAGCAGTCCAATCAGATTGCTACCGACCCTAAGTCAATTTTTTTAAATTGTGTTTGACCAGATACAATGCTATTTCACAGTAAACCAATTAACAACAGACATTCAGCACACTTATAGGGAAGGACATTCTACAAGCACAGCACTTACACAAATGACTGATGACTGGCTGAGAGAAACTGATGACAAAAATATTGTGGGGGATGTTTTGTTAGACCTCAGTGTGGCTTTTGACATTATCGATCATAATCTGCTGCTGGCTATCCCCTGCTATATTGTGGATAAAGAGTTACCTGTCTAACATAATCCAGGTAGAATCAGGAATTCCCCAGGGCAGCTGTCTAGGCCCCTTACTTTTGTTCAATCTTTACTAACGACATGCGTAAAGCCAGTGTGTCTATGTATGCGGATGACTCAACACTATACACGTCAGCTACTACAACAACTGAAATGACTGCAACACTTAACAAAGAGCTGCAATTAGTTACAGAATGGGTGACAAGGAATAAGTTAGTCCCAAATATTTCAAAAACTAAAAGCATTGTATTTGGGACAAATCATTCACCAAACCCTGAACCTCAACTAAATCGTGTAATAAATCATTTGGAAATTGAGCAAGTTGAGGAAACTAAACTACTTGGTTTAACCCTACTGTAGATTGTAAACTGACATGGTCCAAACATATTGATACAACAGTAGCTAAGATGGGGAGAAGTCTGTCCATAATAAAGTGCTGCTCTACCTTCTTAACAGCACTATCAACAAGGCAGGTCCTACAGGCTCTAGTTTTGTCACACCTGGACTACTGTTCTGTTGTGTGGTCAGGTGCCACAAAGATTGACTTAGGAAAATTCCAATTGGCTCAGAACAGGGCAGCATGGCTGTCCCTTGGATGTACACAGAGAGCAAACATTAATGATATGCATGTCAATCTCTCATGGCTCAAAGTGGAGGAGAGATTGACTTCATCACTACTTGTATTTGTGAGAGGTATTGCCATGTTGAAAGCACAGAGCTGTCTGTTTAAATGACTAACACACAGCTCAGACACCCATGCATACCCCACAAGACATGCCACCAGAGGTCTCTTCACAGTCCCCATGTCCAGAACAGACTATGGGAGGCACAGAGTACTACATAGAGACATGACTACATGGAACTCTATTCCACATCAGGTAACTGATGTAAGCAGTAGATTTAAAAAACAACAACAGATAAATGTACACTTTATGGAGCAGTGGGGACTGTGAAGCAACACAAACATAGGCACAGACACATGCATACACACACGCACTATACACACACATACACATGGATTTTGTGTTGTAGATATGTGGTACTGAAGTAAGGGCCCAAGGTCACACATTTAGTGTGTTGTGAAATCTGTTATGAATGTATTGTAATGTTTTTAAAATGGTATAATTGCCTTAATTTTGCCGGACCCCAGGAACAGTAATGGGGATCCATAATAAATACAACTACAACCTAGCCTACAAATGAACGTTTATAATGTAGATGTAATTCTGCTTTGAAAGTTGATAAACTTGTAACCCCACTTTTGAGAAAATGGCCCTTGAATATTTGGTACACCTACTGGAGAGCTCCTATTTGTCTATACCTACTCAGCATTGTTCACAACCTCTTAAACCAGCCCCACCCATCTCTTCAAGGATTCACATGAGGTCATGTGCTAAACAGTGAGTAGTGTAGTAAAGGTTAAGACTAAAAGTTGTAAAAGTAATAGCCTACAATAACGAACAATTCCAGGTAAACAAAGTGTCCAGATAAAAATATTTCATAAATATTAGATGACGCTTACCCAGACACACTTGTCTAAATTGATGGGTCATGTGAAAGAAATGCTTTAACACCCAGCCATATCTTGCTAAGTGGATGGGTCTTTACAGAAGGTATAAATGGTACAGCAAAAGGTTTACTTGCATCGTAGCAATATCAAAAATAGATAGTGTCAATACAAAGAACAAGTGTTAATGCCAGTAGAAAAATAACCAAATAATATACAAATGTACAAGAACAATATCAATAACCATATCAGTGATACTGGTGGTAGATTAGATAGTTATACGCATACAATCAGGGGTAAAGTGGCTGAACAGCAAGATTTACAAAAATAGCAGCAGCAACGTATGTGTTGGGAGAGAGTAATGTGAATAGAGGCACTGCAGATAGTGCTGATGACTGCTCCGTCCGAACCACGCATGAACAAGGGAATCTATATTCAGAGAGCCTGTTTCTGTCCTGCCCTTGACTTTGGTGCAGGGCATGTGATGTCCACAGCATCTTTGTCACAAAACTCCCTGATCTTCTCTAAAAGATACGTTTGTCTAGCTGTGTCCAGTCCAGGTGGTGCTTGTACAGACAGACCATCTATGGGAGGAAGGATGTCAGCGTTGTGCAGCAGCTGAAACCTGGTCCTGACTGAGTACAAACGCTCCTTGGCGACAACAACACCAGGCTCCAGAGCATCGAAGCTGTAGAACAGGAAGTAACAAAACATTTTTAGAAGACATTAAAACCTTGCATAACACCAATTGACCTCCCAAGTTTAGATAAGAATAACCGAATACAATGCAGTGAAAATTATATTAAACTGAAGTGCTGGTGCTTTTAGATGATGACTACCGTACGCTGCTGACTTTGCTGGATGACGTGCCTTCATCAATCAAGTAGTTGACTTCTTGTGCTAATCCTTCACAGCAGGACCTGGCTGCATAGGGTAAGAAGGATAATACACCTGCAAACAACAACAAAAATAACATTAAGATAAATTAAAATGTATTGTCTAACCCCTGTCAGTCTGTCTATACACAGCTCAGTGAAAGGCATTTGCTCAGACCGCTTGACTTTTTCCAAATTTTGTTACGTTACAGCCTTTTTCTAAAAATGTATTAAATAAAAACAATTCCTCAGCAATACTTATTTACATAAGTATTCAGACCCTTTGCTATGAGACTCGAAATTGAGCTCGGGTGCATCCTGTTTCCATTGATCATCCTTGAGATGTTTCTACAACTTGATTGGAGTCCACCTGTGGTAAATTCAATTGATTGGACATGATTTGGAAAGGCACACACCTGTCTATATAAGGTTCCACAGTTGACAGTACATGTCAGAGAAAAAAACAAACCATGAGGTCGAAGGAATTGTCCGTAGAGCTCCGAGACAGGATTGTGTCGAGGCACAGACCTTGGGATGAGAACAAAAAGAATTCTGCAGCATTGTAGGTCCCCAAGAACACATTGGCCTCCATCATTCTTAAATGGAAGAAGTTTGGAACCACCAAGACTCTTGCTAGAGCTGGCCGTCCAGCCAAACTGAGCAATCGGGGGAGAAAGGTCTTGGTCAGGGAGGTGACAAAGAACCTTATGGTCACTCTGACAGAGCTCTAGAGTTCCTCTGTGGAGATGGGAAAACCTTCCAGAAGGACAACCATCTCTGCAGTACTCCACCAATCAGGCCTTTATAGTAAAGTGAACAGACAGAAGCCACTCTCAGTAAAAGGCACATGACAGCCCACTTTGCCAAGATGCACCTCAAGACTCTCATACCATGAGAAGCAAGATTATCTCGTCTGATGAAATCAAGATTGAACTCTTTGACCTGAAAGCCAAGTGTCATGTCTGGAGGAAATCTGCCATCATGCTGTGGGGATGTTTTAAGTGGCAGGGACTGGGAGACTAGTCAGGTACAGAGAGATCCTTGATGAAAACCTGCTCCATAGCGCTCAGGACCTCAGACTGGGGAGAAGGTTCACCTTCCAACAGGAAAACAACCCTAAGCACACAGCCAAGACAACGCAGGAGTGGCTTCGGGACAAGTCTCTGAATGTACTTGAGTGGCCCAGATCGAACATCTCTGGAGAGACTTGAAAATAGCTGTGCTTCAACGCTCCCCATCCAACCTGACAGAGCTTGAGAGGATCTGTAGAGAAGAATGGGAGAAACTCCCCAAATACACGTGTATCAAGCTTGTAGTCATACCCGAGAAGACCTGAGGCTGTAATCGCTGCCAAAGGTGCTTCAAAAAGGTACTGAGTAAAGGGTCTAAAATTTCTAAAAACCTGTTTTTGCTTTGTCATTATGGGGTATTGTGTGTAGATTGATGAGGTTGGCAAAAATAATTCCATCCACTTTAGAATAAGGCTGTAACCTAACAAAGTGTGCAAAACGTCAAAGGGTCTGAATACTTTCCGAAAGCATTGATATATATATATATATATATATATATATATTTACTCTACCGGTCAAAAGTTTTAGAATACCTACTCATTCAAGGTTATTTCTTTATTTTTACAATGTTATACATTGTATAATAATAGTGAAGATATCAAAATGATGAAATAACACATATGGAATTATGTAGGAACAAAAAAAGTGTTAAACAAATCAAAATATATTTTATATTTGAGATTCTTCAAATAGCCACCCTTTGCCTTGATGACAGCTTTGCACACTCTTGGCATTCTCTCAACCGGCTTCATGTGGAATGCCTCTCCAACAGTCTTGAAGGAGTTCCCACATATGCTGAGCACTTGTTGGCTGCTCTCTGAAATGCATTCCAGGTGACTACCTCATGAAGCTGGTTGAGACACACATATATATATACAGTGGGGCAAAAAAGTATTTAGTCAGCCACCAATTGTGCAAGTTCTCCCACTTAAAAAGATGAGAGAGGCCTGTAATTTTCATCATAGGTACACTTCAACTATGACAGACAAAATGAGGGGAAAAAATCCAGAAAATCACATTGTAGGATTTTTAATTTATTTATTTGCAAATTATGGTGGAAAATAAGTATTTGGTCACCTACAAACAAGCAAGATTTCTGGCTCTCACAGACCTGTAACTTCTTCTTTAAGAGGCTCCTCTGTCCTCCACTCGTTACCTGTATTAATGGCACCTGTTTGAACTTGTTATCAGTATAAAAGACACCTGTCCACAACCTCAAACAGTCACACTCCAAACTCCACTATGGCCAAGACCAAAGAGCTGTCAAAGGACACCAGAAACAAAATTGTAGACCTGCACCAGGCTGGGAAGACTGAATCTGCAATAGGTAAGCAGCTTGGTTTGAAGAAATCAAATGTGGGAGCAATTATTAGGAAATTAAATACATACAAGACCACTAATAATCTCCCTCGATCTGGGGCTCCATGCAAGATCTCACCCCGTGGGGTCAAAATGATCACAAGAACGGTGAGCAAAAATCCCAGAACCACATGGGGGGACCTAGTGAATGACCTGCAGAGAGCTGGGTCCAAAGTAATAAAGCCTACCATCAGTAACACACTACGTCGCCAGGGACTCAGATCCTGCAGTGCCAGACGTGTACCCCTGCTTAAGCCAGTACATGTCCAGGCCCGTCTGAAGTTTGCTAGAGAGCATTTGGATGATCCAGAAGAAGATTGGGAGAATGTCATATGGTCAGATGAAACCAAAATAGCACTTTTTGGTAAAAACTCAACTCGTCGTGCTTAGAGGACAAAGAATGCTGAGTTGCATCCAAAGAACACCATACCTACTGTGAAGCATGGGGGTGGAAACATCATGCTTTGGGGCTGTTTTTCTGCAAAGGGACCAGGACGACTGATCCGTGTAAAGGAAAGAATGAATGGGGCCATGTATCGTGAGATTTTGAGTGAAAACCTCCTTCCATCAGCAAGGGCAGTGAAGATGAAGTGTGGCTGGGTCTTTCAGCATGACAATGATCCCAAACACACCACCCGGGCAACGAAGGAGTGGCTTCATAAGAAGCATTTCAAGGTCCTGGAGTGGCCTAGCCAGTCTCCAGATTTCAACCCCATAGAAAATCTTTGGAGGGAGTTGAAAGTCCATGTTGCCCAGCAACAGCCCCAAAACATCACTGCTCTAGAGGAGATCTGCATGGAGGAATGGGCCAAAATACCAGCAACAGTGTGTGAAAACCTTGTAAAGACTTACAGAAAACGTTTGACCTCTGTCATTGCCAACAAAGGGTATATAACAAAGTATTGAGATAAACTTTTGTTATTGACCAAATACTTATTTTCCACCATAATTTGCAAATAAATTCATTAAAAATCCTACAATGTGATTTTCTGGATTTTTTTTCTCATATTGTCTGTCATAGTTGAAGTGTACCTATGATGAAAATTACAGGCCTCTCTCATCGTTTTAAGTGGGAGAACTTGCACAATTGGTGGCTGACTAAATATTTTTTTGCCCCACTGTATATATATATATATATATATATCAGATATATCTCGTACAACGCTGTGTACTACAACGCTGTGTACTACTCCAAATCCAAATCAAATCAAATCCAAATCAAATTTTATTTGTCACATACACATGGTTAGCAGATGCTAATGCGAGTGTAGTGAAATGCTTGTGCTTCTAGTTCCGACAATGCAGTAATATCCAACGAGTAATCTAACCTAACAATTTCACAACTACCTTATACACACAAGTGTAAAGGAATAAGAATATGTACATAAAAAATATATGAATGAGTGATGGCCGAACGGCATAGGCAAGATGCAGTAGATGGTATAGAGTACAGTATATACATATGAGATGAGTAATGTAGGGTATGTAAACATAAGAAACTGCGTACAACGCTGTGTACTACTCCCTTCACAGAACAGCACAAACTGGGTCTAACCAGAATAGAAAGAGGAGTGGGAGGCCCCGGTGCACAGCTGAGCAAGAAGACAAGTACATTAGAGTGTGAAGTTTGAGAAACAGATGCCTCACAAGTCCTCAACCGGCAGCTTCATTAAATAGTACCCACAAAACACCAGTCTCAACGTCAACAGTGAAGAGGTGACTCCGGGATGCTGGCCTTCAAGTCAGAGTTGCAAAGAAAAAGCCATATCTCAGACTGGCCAATAGAAATAAAATATTAAGATGGGCAAAAGAACACAGACACTGACTGGACAGAGCAACTCTGCCTAGAAGGCCAGCATCCCGGAGTCGCCTCCTCACTGTTGACGTTGAAACTGGTGTTTTGCCGGGACTATTTAATTTTGTTTGTGCTGTTCTGTGAAGGGAGTAGTACACATCGTTGTACGAGATCTTCAGTTTCTTGGCAATTTCTCGCATGGAATATCCTTCATTTCTCAGAACAAGAATAGACTGACGAGTTTCAGAAGAAAGTTATTTGTTTCTGGCCATTTTGAGCCTGTAATCGAACCCACAAATGCTGATGCTCCAGATACTCAATTAGTCTAACGAAGGCCAGTTTTATTGCTTCTTTAATCAAGACAACAGTTTTCAGCTGTGCTAACATAATTGCAAAAGGGTTTTCTGATGATCACTTAGCCTTTTAAAATGATAAACTTGGATTAGCTAACACAACGTGCCCTTGGAACACAGGATGGCACATCAATACGAGCTGTGGCAAGAAGGTTTGCAGTGTCTGTCAGCGTAGTGTCCAGAGCATGGAGGCGCTACCAGGAGACAGGCCAGTACATCAGGAGACGTGGAGGAGGCCATAGGAGGGCAACAACCCAGCAGCAGGACCGCTACCTCCGCCTTTGTGCAAGGAGGAGCATTGCCAGAGCCCTGCAAAATGACCTCCAGGAGGCCACAAATGTGCATGTGTCAGCATATGGTCTCACAAGGGGTCTGAGGATCTCATCTCGGTACCTAATGGCAGTCAGGCTACCTCTGGCGAGCACATGGAGGGCTGTGCGGCCCCACAAAGAAATGCCACCCCACACCATGACTGACCCACCGCCAAACCGGTCATGCTGGAGGATGTTGCAGGCAGCAGAACGTTCTCCACGGCGTCTCCAGACTCTGTCACGTCTGTCACATGTGCTCATGTGCTCAGTGTGAACCTGCTTTCATCCGTGAAGAGCACAGGGCGCCAGTGGCGAATTTGCCAATCTTGGTGTTCTCTGGCAAATGCCAAACGTCCTGCACGGTGTTGGGTTGTAAGCACAACCCCCACCTGTGGACGTCGGGCCCTCATACCACCCTCATGGAGTCTGTTTCTGACTGTTTGAGCAGACACATGCACATTTGTGGCCTGCTGGAGGTCATTTTGCAGGGCTCTGGCAGTGCTCCTCCTTGCACAATGGCGGAGATAGCGGTCCTGCTGCTGGATTGTTGCCCTCCTACGGCCTCCTCCACGTCTCCTGATGTACTGGCCTGTCTCCTGGTAGCGCCTCCATGCTCTGGACATTACGCTGACAGACACAGCAAACCTTCTTGCCACAGCTCGCATTGATGTGCCATCCTGGATGAGCTGCACTACCTGAGCCACTTGTGTGGGTTGTAGACTCCGTCTCATGCTACCACTAGAGTGAAAGCACCGCCAGCATTCAAAAGTGACCAAAACATCAGCCAGGAAGCATAGGAACTGAGAAGTGGTCTGTGGTCACCACCTGTAGAACCACTCCTTTATTGGGGGTGTCTTGCTTAATGCCTATAACTTCCATCTGTTGTCTTTTCCATTTGCACAACAGCATGTGAAATTTATTGTCAATCAGTGTTGCTTCCTAATCGGACAGTTTGATTTCACAGAAGTGTGATTGACTTGGAGTTACATTGTGTTGTTTAAGTGTTCCCTTTATTTTTTTGAGCAGTGTATATATATATATATGTATACACACACACACACACAGATATATCGATATATATCTATATTTTTTTTTTGTGTGTATATATATATATACTGTATATACACAGTTGAATATACAGTATATATATACAGTATATATATATATATATATAATATATACTTTGGCCCATTCCTCCTTACAGAGCTGGTGTAACTGAGTGTAGGCCTCCTTGCTCGCACATGCTTTTTCAGTTCTGCCAACACATTTTTTATAGGATTGAGATCAGGGCTTTGTGATGGCCACTCCAATACCTTGACTTTGTTGTCTTTAAGCCATTTTGCCACAACTTTGGAAGTATGCTTGGGGTCATTGTCCATTTGGAAGACCTATTTGCGACCAAGATTTATCTTCCTGACTGATGTCTTGAGATGTTGCTTCAATATATCCACATAATTTTCCTGTCTCATGATGCCATCTATTTTGTGAAGTGCCCCAGTCCCTCCTGCAGCAAAGCAACCCCACAACATGATGCTGCCACCCCCGTGCTTCACGGTTGGGATGGTGTTCTTCGGCTTGCAAGCCTCTCCCTTTTTCCTCCAAACATACCGATGGTCTTTATGGCCAAACAGTTCTATTTTTGTTTCATCAGACCAGAGGACATTTCTCCAAAAAGTACGACCTTTGCCCCCATGTGCAGTTGCAAACCGTAGTCTGGCTTTTTTGTGGCGATTTTGGAGCAGTGGCTTCTTCCTTGCTGAGCGGCCTTTCAGGTTATGTCGATATAGGACTCGTTATTCTGTGGATATAGATACTTTTGTACCTGTTTCCTCCAGCATCTTCACAAGGTCCTAAATAAAATGTTAGACATCAGTATTGTAACCTCTATCCATGTAGTTTGACGGTAGATTGTTATCCTATTAGATTATCGTTGTTTGATGAATGCATTTAAACTGGGATATGTTGATGCAATTTGACCTCAACTTGGAACTTCTGTATTTTAAAACATTGAACATGAATGTTCTATGATGCTACTTGAAACTGCAAATTAATAATGACTGCAAAATTGGAAGTGATGCTTTTATCCTCCGCTATTATTTCTATTTCTCACCAAGAATGGAAAATATTCATACCCCTTGACTTTTTCCACATTTTGTTGTGTTACAGCCTGAATTAAATGTATTTTTTTTGTCACTGGCCTACACACAATTCCCCATAATGTCAAAGTGGAATTATATTTTTTTTACATTTTACAAATGAATTAAACATGAAAGGATGAAATGTCTTGAGTAAATAAGTATTCAACCCCTTAACTTAACAAGTTGCATGGACTCAGTCTGTGTGCAATAACAGTGCTTAACATAATTTTTGAATGACTTCCTCATCTCTGTACTCCACACATGTAAGGTCCTTCAGTTGAGCAGTGGATTTCAAACACATATTTAACCACAAAGACCTGGGAGATTTTCCAAAGCCTCGCAAAGAAGGGCTCCTATTGGTAAATAAAAAAGCAGACATTGAATGTCCCTTTTGAGCATGATGAAGTTATTCATTACACTTTGGATGTTGTATCAATACACCCAATCACTGCAAAGATGCATGCGTCCTTCGTAAATTAGTTGCCGAAAAGGAAGGAAACCACTTAGGGATTTCATCATGAGGCCAATTTGTGACTTTAAAACAGTTACAGTAAATGACTAAAAAATGTAAAATGTACAGAATTTAACGGCTGTGATAGGAGAAAACTGAGGATGGATCAACAACGTTGTAGTTACTCCACAATACTAACCTAATTGAGAGTGAAAATAAGGAAGCCTTTACAGAATAAAAATATTCCAAAACATGCATCCCGTTTCCAACAAGGCACTAAAGTAATATTGCAAAAAATGTTTTCTCATGAAGACAAAGTGTAATGTTTGGGGCAAATCAAATACAACACATTACTGAGTACTACTCTACATATTTTCAAGCATAGTGGTGGCTGCATCATGTTATGGTTATGCTTGTAATCGTTAAGGACTGGGGAGTTTTTCAGGATAAAAAATAAACGGAATGGAGCTAAGCACAGGCGGTTTTCCTAGAGGAAAACCTGGTTCAAAACCAGAGTTACAGTTTTGACTTAAATCTGCTTGAAAATCTATGGCAAGACTTGAAAATTGTTATCTAGCCATGATCACCAACACATTTGACAGAGCTTGAAGAATTTTGAAAAGAACAATGGGCAAATATTGTACATTCCAGGTGTGTAAAGCTCTTAGAGACTTACCCGGAAAGACTCACAGCTGTAATCGCTGCCAAAGGTGATTCTAACCTTCACAATTTCCCAGTAAGTATTGACACAGGGGTGTGAATACTTATGTAAATGACATATTTCTGTATTTCTATTTCAATAAATGTGCAAACCTTTCTAAAAACATGTGTTCACTTTGTCATTAAGGGGTATTGTGTGTAAAAAAAAAAATGTAATCCATTTTTAATTCAGTCTACAACAACTAAATGTGGAATAAGTCCAGGTCTATGAATACTTTCTGAAGGAACTGTAAAATAATACATAGGCCTGTATATAAATGCAACCAAAAAAACAATAAGCATTAAAAAAATTACATTTGGACATACAAATAATATAAGGCCAATATGCCTCACAATTGATTAATATTACAGCTCCCCAAGCCCTGGGTGCATCCTTTCCCCCAGCTGCTCTGATATAACAAATTAAATCGGTGAAAGCAATATGGCAGAAGTCTGCTATAGTGATGTGTGTGTACCTATCCAGTGCTTTTTCAGATCAGATATAGTGGAAAGAAAGTGTGGAGATTTACCGACATTTGGTTCAATTTGTTACAGTCTGTTGTTGCCATGAAAAACAGATTGTTCACCTTTGAGAAGGATTACGTGGGGGGAAATAAGCACACAGTAGTTTACATCCGTTCAGCGTTACATGAGACAGCGCTGCAGCTATTTCTGTTCAGGCAATTCATAAGGTAGCCCCACTTGAAGGGTCCTTCTAGGTGGAGGTGACATTCGCAGTTGCAGCAGACAAGCCGGTAAGAGAAGTCGTGAAAATTACTCAAAATAAAGCATCATGGCACAGGCAGTCCAGAAACTGGTGGCCAAAGTACCTAGTTTGATTGGAGGTAAGTCTAATGATTTTGTTTGGACATTAGCTAAACCTTGACGCTTATAAACATGCATGTTATTGCAGTCCAACTGACAGTCAAGCTTGCATGGCCTGGTTCTGCTGTCAATGTTAACTACGTTAGTACATTCTTCCGACTGCAACTAACTACTCAAACTTGATAACTAGCGAACTAACGATTGACAACTAACAAGCCGCCCCCCCCCCCCCCCCCCCCCCCTTAATCATGAATAAAAATGTGTCTCCAAATGAACGTTAACTATATGAGGTTACTCATTTTAGTACTGTAGTTAGTGTTGGGCCTGTATCTGAAAGGTCGCCGGTTCGAACACCCTAACCGACAAGGTAAAAAAGATGTTGCTATGCCCTTCAGCAAGGCACGTAACCCTAATGTGCTCCAGGGGCGCCATACTACTATGGCTGACCCTGACCCTAATGTGCTCCAGGGGCGCCATACTACTATGGCTGACCCTGTAAAAGAACACATTTTACTGGATGGTGTATGTGATAATATATAGTACCAGTTAAAAGTTTGGACACCTACTTATACCAGGGTTTTAATTTATTTTTTTACTATTTTCTACTTTGTAGAATAATAGTGAAGACCTCAATTGACATAACACATGGGCTCATGTAGTAACCAAAAGTGTACAACAAATCAAAATATATTTTATATTCTTCAAAGTAGCCTCCTTCACCTTGACAGCTTGGTTCATTCTTGGCATTCTCTCAACCAGCTTCACCTGGAATGTTTTTCCAACAGTCTTGAAGGAGTTCCCACATATGCTGAGTACTTGTTGGCTGCATTTCCTTCACTCTGCGGTCCAACTCATCACAAACTATCTCAATTGGGTTGAGGTCTGGTGATTGTGTAGGCCAGGTCACCTGATGCAGCACTCCATCACTCTCCTTCTTGGTCAAGTAGCCCTTACACAGCCTGGAGATGTGTTGGGTCATTGTCCTGTTGAAAAACAAATGATAGTCCCACTAAGAGCAAACCAGGTGGGATGGCGTATCACTGCAGAATGCCATGCTGGTTTAGAGTGCCTGGAATTCTAAATAAAACCCTTGCATGAGTAGCCCAAATAAATTCTCAACTATTCCTTACAAGCCAGAATGTTAAATTACATTTAAACTTACTCTACAGGTTGTCTGTGAGGTTTGTCCTTCAACAGCTCGAAATATGGTATGGTTTGGCACTGAGGTAAAGTTAAATTTTTGGTTGTCAATAGCTGAGGTAAAGTTTAATATTTGGTTGTCAATAGCTGAGGTAAAGTTTAATATTTGGTTGTCAATAGCTGAGGTAAAGTTTAATATTTGGTTGTCAATAGCTGAGGTAAAGTTTAATATTTGGTTGTCAATAGCTGAGGTAAAGTTTAATATTTGGTTGTCAATCTTGTCAATAGCTATTGAACAAAGCATGCCATGAAATGGTATTCCAAATCGGGAGGATGGTGAACAATCAACACTTTTTGTTACCTTTTTTAAATTCTGATTTCAATCCTCAATCTAAAATGTTTTTGAAATGTGGATTGTTCTCCACTGATTCAGAATATACAATTGTCATGGCATACTTGGTTCAATAACTGTTGACGAGAACCAAATGTCCAATAAAACGTACTTTACCTCTGTGCCAACCCATGTAGAACCGAACCATATACCTACCGGCTCTCTAAAAAGTTGGGTAAACGATACTTTCCTGTGGATATTTTGTCCAGCAGCTAAAGGACAAACTGCACAACCAGTAGAGTACTTAAAAAAAAAATAAAAAAAATGTATACATGTAATTTTATCCAACATTCTGTCTTGTAGGGCATATTTACACATTTTTGCAGGCATTAGCTTCAGGTTGTGTATACCAATTTGTGTATCTCACCTGTAAACTCTTATGCTAGCTATGTTTCTTGTCTAGCTTGACCCAACAGTGTTCAGCAGAGGACACATTTCATGACATGTACATTATGTGCTTTCAGCCGCTGCTACCTACTCCAAGCCCCGTCTAGCGACCTTCTGGCACTACGCTAAAGTCGAGCTCGTGCCCCCTTCCCCTGCCGAGATTCCCCAGGCCATTGTTGGAATCAAAAACATTGTCACCGGTGTCAACAGTGGGCGCCTTGGACAGACCACAGTGAAGGTGAAAACTGGGAAGATTGCTTTTGAATTAATGCAATATTGTATAAGTAGCTAGCTAATTCTTTATTTTACCCATTGGACTCTGACTGTGGGTGTTGTGACCTATCCAAAGTGTAACAAGTAGTCCCTTCATAAACAAAATAAGTGCTTCTTAAGATTGACGTAAGCCACAATCCACTAGAGCAGACATTAGGTCTCTGAATAGATTCACGTTGTTTTAAGGTGTGACTTGCTGGTATTTGTGTGGCATTCATCTCAATATGCTTTTGTTACAGGATGCGTTCAGAAATGGATTGGTGTGCACTGAAGTGTTGATGTGGTTCTACATTGGAGAGTGCATCGGGAAAGGAGGCATTGTTGGATACGCCGTTTAAATCTGACTGTCTTGTTGCTCTGCTCTTAACTTCCACCTCAACTGTGGAGATCCAATTAATAAATGTATATTGTTTAAAGAACTTTAGCACTGTAACTTGGAACATTTACAACTATCATGACACTATAGGACTGCTATCAAATATATTGAAGTTGCCAACTTTCTTCTGAAACAAATTTAGTGGGAAATATACTGAACAAAATTAGCAACTCAAGATTTTACTGAGTTACAGTTCAAGGAAATCAGTTAATTTAAATAAATGTGTTAGGCCCTAATCTATGGATTTCACATGACTGGGAATACAGGTATGCGTCTGTTCACACGTGGTCCCGTGTGGCTCAGTTGGTAGAGCATGGCGCTTGCAACGCCAGGGTTGTGGGTTCAATTCCCACGGGGGGACCAGGGTTCAATTCCCACGGGGGGGACCAGGATGAATATGTATGAACTTTCCAATTTGTAAGTCGCTCTGGATAAGAGCGTCTGCTAAATGACTTAAATGTAATGTAATGTAATGTTCAGATACCTTAAAATGGGCCTCACGATCTTGTCATGTTATTTGTGTATTCAAGTTGCCAATGGATAAAATGCAACTGTTCGTTGTCCGTAACTTATGCCTGCCCCACCACGGGCCACTTTTTAATAAGTTGACAGCAAACTGCTCAACCGTCTGCGGTTGGATGGACTGCCATATTCTAAAACGAGTTTCCGCCAACTTATGGCAGGGAAATGAACATTCAGTTCTCTGCCAACAGCTCGTGGACATTTCTGCAGTCAGCATGCCAATTGCATGTTCCCTCAACATCTGTGGCATTATGACAACTGCACATTGGAGTGGCCTTATTGTCCCCAGCACAATGATGGCCTAGCAACCTGTTTTTTTAACTAGCCAAGTCTTAAGAATTTGTTCTTACTTAATGATGGCCTAGGAACAGTGGGTTAACTGCCTTGTTCAGGGGCAGAACAACAGATTTTTACCTTGTCAGCTTGGGGATTTGATCAAGTAACCTTTCGGTTACTGGCCCAACGCTCTAACCACTAGGCTACCTGCTGGCCCAGGTGTAATGTAATGATCAGCTTCTTTATATGCCACACCTGGATGGTGGATGGATTTTCTTGGCAAAGGAGAAATGCTCAATAACAGGGATATAAACATGAGAGCAATAAGCTATGTGCATATGGAACATTTCTGGGATATTTTATTTCAGCTCATGAAACATGACCAACACTTTACATGTTGCATTTATTTTTCAGAATGTATAAAAGTAGACAATTTAAGCATTTGTATGCACACAACAAAATATCCAAGTGCAGTTGGTTGAAAGATTTCATTTCTGGTTACTTTTGCCACCAACTCTGGAAATAGGGTGGAATTATGTTTTGGAAAAGCACAAGTGCAGCTGATTGATTAAAGTTAGACATTCCTGTGCGTGTCAAAAGAGACTGAGGTGCGTGGAAGTCAAAGTGGTTGCAGAGCCTTTGACTGCAGAGTATCTAGTGGAGTCTAAATCCAACCTTCGATAGATGAAGCTTGGGTTCGGGATGATATTAAGTAATGATAGACATCTCCTCTCGCTCCCGGCTCTCTGACAGTGTTTGCACAATGTTCTCCAAGTACCTGCGGAACCCCTGCCGCACATCCTCAGGATCTTCCTCCAGGTTAGAGTGACTCAATGGTAACCTGTTCAAATGCGAAGCTACACACACACAAAACATGTCAAAGAAATCCAACTGATAATTGTCCTCATTGGTATGAATTGAAAAGCAGTGGTGTATGGCCTGTCTGAAGGCCCAGTGCAGTCAAATGTGATTCTGTGTTATTTTTCTACACAGGTTGGAAAAACTGAAATGTAGTTTTAGTATAAGGGCTGTTTGAAAAGACTTCCTGAAATGTTCACATGTTTTGGTGGGATGGAGTTTTGGCCTTCCTGGTGACATCACCAGGTGGTATAAGTTAATATACCAATAGGAGTTTCAAACCTCTCAATAACAGTTAGTTCAGGTTACATATCACTCCCATTAGGCTCATGCAATTAGGTCCCTCACTCAGACCACTCCTACACAGCCCTAGCAAATTTCTTGCTTGAGAAATAGCCATTTGTTAAGAAGCTACTTTTACAATTTTATTTGGGGAAAATAACAGTAAGGTACTTAATTGTTACCTATACATGATTTGATAGAGAACTGCTACATTGGTCCTTAAGTGGCATGATGACAGTTGCTTTAGCATCGGGGGCATTGGAAATATTGAAATGTCATTCAAAGGAAAGATACAATGTAACAAGCTCGTTGATAATTAGTCCTACCTAGGTTGGGTCGTCCGTTATCTACTCCACTGCCAGGCTTGTGGTGGGCCATCAGTAGACACTGGCTGTCCTGTAGCCCCTGTGAGGAGATGAACATGGAGTACCATGTCTCTACTTCTGTTAGGTGGCGTGGCATGTCTGGGTTGAACACGATCACTACACCATTGGAGTCTTTCATCAATGCTGGCCAGCACGACTCAAACCTGCATCGGAAGCGACAAGTTGGTAGAATTGTAGCTTTGATTAGATTGACAGAACTGCAACGCAGTACTCTTTACTGTGAATAGTGATGGACAGAATGATAAATTATAAGACTGAAACGGTTATTTGACTAATTCTGTCGAGCGAGTTTCTGTGTTAGGTGTACAGTTCAGCTGTGAAATGGGTTTGAAATAGCCCTATTGGTCCTTACTTGAAATCTCCAGCACAGTCCCAAAGTTCCACTTCACATGTTGAGGATTTGTCCCCACTTCCCTCATTCTGAGATTCAAACTCCAGTATCCTTGGAACAACACAATGGTTAAATGGTGTACAAGCCATCATTTGGAGTTGTAAACATCGGCTACCAAGCTTTTGCTGATTGACAAATCTGATGCTGGAACTGGGAGATATGAGTCCTCAATGTACCTGACACCTTGAGTAGGACAGTATTCCCCTCCTGCTGTCTCCACGGTGTCAGAGAGAAAGTTGGCTAGAACTGTTTTTCCAGACTGAAACACAATGGAAGATCTGTTTCATCAATTTTCACTGGAGAGATCGCTGGCAATATCTTTCATTTTACAACCCATCTAACCTAGCCTGGTCTCACATCTGTCTGTACTCTTGCCAACTCTCTTGCTGTAATTGTCAAGTGAGTGTTTGGAATGCCAATTCCATAAGTAGTCAAAGAGAGCAGAAACAGACTGGCACCCATGCTACATCGTACCCAATGAATCCAAACAATTCATCATTGCTAGCCAGCTCAAGCCAGCCGCAAAATATATACCTTATGTGTAAATAGCTCTTTCGTTTTACCTCACTTGGTCCAATTAAAAGTATTTTTGCCTTGAACATCTCCGCTTCTCTTGTGTTGATAACTTGTACAGATTAACGTTAGCTAGCTGCTAGGCGTTGCTGGCTGAACAAATCTGCTAACGTTAGCTAATTATCAGTACCAAGCTGCTAAATGCAAGCTACTCAACAATGAAAAAGGTAGATAACTATCTTTTAAAACAATATGCAAACTTTCTTCTGATTGCAATACTTTATAGTTCTAGCACAAAATATTGCTAACACACGCAACGTAAAACATCCCTTGCTAAATAGCTAGTGATGACGTGTGTAAACATGTTCGTCATCTCTATGGTTTCCAAGGCAGACGGGTGGCCCCAGGGTTGTCATGTAATAAAAGCATGGATCACTCAAAACCAGCAAACAAATCCTGTGAACTAGCACTTTTTTTCTGAAGCAAGAGTAGATGCCACATTTATCCAATAAACCCTTTTCCATAACGTTATCGAGCGACGTATTATCGACATAATTTGTAACGACGTCTCCATCAAATAATTATTATTGCCAGTTTAACGTTAAATTAAAGGAATTTGTCTATGCCACAAGAGAAAAGATCATTCAACCTTATTACTCCCCAGACCATTTTCCATTAATGGATGTCGATTTAAAGTGGAATTGACAGCGTTTCAGCAAATCTGACCATGTACACCCCCGGGAATAATATGCTACTTTTCTTTTTCTATTTTTCTGACAAGTGAGCACTTGGTCTTTTTTATTGTCATAAATTAATTGAATCATGTCAAATTGTATTTTTCTAATGCGCCGAATACAACAGGTATACTTTACAGTGAAATGCTTACTTACAAGCCAATAACCAACAATGCAGTTTTAAGGAAAAAAAAGTATTAAGAAAGTATTTACTAAATAAACTGAAGTAAACAATAAATAAATACAATTTAAAAGAAGAAAATAGAATGTTTGGGAATTACGTATTCTATTTTAGAACCACTTCATATTCATGTTTTTTTTCTCGTAAAAAAAATAATCTAAATACAGATCAACAGTTTACATTCTTACATCATACAAAACAGAACACAGGTATTAACGAGAAAATACTGGAACAAACAAAAAATATAAAGAAATAAACAATTCTAGTGCAATTATAATCACTCTGAAAAAATCTTATTGTAATGATTTAGGAAAAATGTTATTCTTGTTATTGTTCTAACATTGGGTTAATGTTTTAAAAAAATAGTTAAATTCAATCAAAAAAAATTGTACATTTTGTTTGTGTATGAATTATTTGGCATCAAGAATAAAAAAATTCACAATAATTTCAGTGGTCTTGTTATCATTGCAATAGTAACATATTATATATTTTTACATCTTACAAGCATTTCGCTACACTCGCATTAACATCTGCTAACTGTGTGTATGTGACAAATAAAATTTGATTTGATTTTTGATTTGATATCAAAAACATAGGTAGTGTTCATAATGGTAAATAAGTATTTTTCAAGGTTTCCCCAAAATTCTGACATACATTTACATTCAAAGAACAAGTAAGACAGATTCTCACCTTCTTTTTCACAGAAAACGCAGATATCATCAATAGCCACAAATTTGGATATCATAGAATTACATGGATATATCTTATGTAAACTTTTGAAGTGCGCTTCCATTACTTTGTTAAGGCCTTAACCATGCATTTTTCCAGACAGTGTCATGCATAAGCATGTTCCAGAAAAACTTTCCTCTCGGTGTAAGTTGGTTTTGTGAATGAAGAATTTGTCTTATATATTTATTACAAGATTTCTCAAGTAAGCCTACGCCTTCCGATCTGAGTTCTGGATAAACTTTGTGATCATTACCAAAGCTAAGAAGAGTTTTCATTAGTGTAGTTAGACCACTGGGAACGGCTTTGATCACAGAAATAAACTCTCGGAAAGGTATTGGAAACTCTTTCAATGTTATAAATTGTTCATATGTGAGTATATTACCCTTGTTGTCAAACATCAAGAACAAAGTCAATATTCCTCTCATGCCAGCTGGGGTAGAACATTAACTTATTCCTTACAGTTATGTCTGAATTATTCCACAAAAGAGGGGAAAATTGTGCAGGAAACATATTTTCCAGGCCATTAAAGCTTGTTGGTAAAACCTAGCCAATTTAGCAGGTAATCTTTCAGGAATATAATTACATTTCAGTAAAAATTGGAGACCTCCCAACTTATTAAACACATTATTTGGAATGAAATACCATATTGAATCAGTATTGATCAAACATCTTTTCAACCAGTTTATCTTGAAAGTGTTATTTATGTCAACAAAATCCAACACTTCTAGACCTTCTTCTGCTCTTTTTTTAGAAAGGACGGACTTTTTCAGTTTGTGAGACTTATTTTTCCAAATGAAGTCAAGAAAGGTCTTATTGATCTTTTTACAAGTAGCAGGATTTACACATAATGATAATGAGGGGTACACAAAACGAGACAGTCCCTCTGCCTTGGACAGAAGTACCCTCCCAAGTATAGAAATATATCTTTGTAGCCAATTATTGAATATATTTTTGATTTTCTTAATTTTAGGAGAGAAATTCAAATTTTGTCTGACTAAGTGTTTTTTTGAAAGATGTATTTCTAAATATTTAATACAGTCCTTTACAGGAAAATGTTCTATTTCTTTATCATCAGAGTTAGAAATAAACATAAGATTTCACATTTAGAAACATTCAGTTTTAATCCTGATGCAATAGAAAATGCAGTTATCACATTAAGGGCATGGGCGACCTGGTCTTTGTCTCTTAAGAAAAGAGTAGTATCATCAGCCAGTTGGGACATTTTGATTTCTTTGTTAAAAATGGTTAAGCCATACAAATTTGCATTATTCAGAATATCTAGAGATAGAAGTTCCACAACCAAAATGAATAAAAATGGCGAAATTGGGCATCCCTGTTGTACACTTCTGTGGATACTGATTCTTTTGGAAGTATTAAGGTTTAGTAACACAGAACTATTTATATCTTTGTAAAACATGCAAATTACTTTGATATCATTTTCACCAAATCCCAAAAGTTTAAGAGACCTGAAGAGAAATTCATGTTCAATTGTGTCAAAGGCTTTACAGAAGTCCAAAAATAAGACAACCACATCTGAGTCAATTGCATCTGAATAATCTATAAGGTTCAAGACTAAACGAATGTTTGAGCTTATGTGACGGCCCTTCATAAATCATGTTTGAGGGTCATTTATAATGGTATCTATTCCTTTCTTTAATCTTTTGTCACAAATCAGAGCAATAAATGTGTAATCAATATTTAATAAAGTAATTGGTCTCCAATTGTCAATGAGAGAAGGGTCTTCATCGGTCTTCGGAATCAATGAAATAAGGCCCTCTTTCATAGTGGAGACAATTTTCCCACTTTTACTGCAATCTTGAAACGTATAAAAAATCGGGTCTTCTAGTAACTTAAAACATTTTTTTTACCTTTATTTAACCAGGTAGGATAGTTGAGAACAAGTTCTCATTTGCAACTGCGACCTGCCCAAGATAAAGCAAAGCAGTTCGACACATACAACAATACAGAGTTACACATGGAATAAACAAACATACAATCAATAATACAGTAGAAAAATCTATATAGAGCATGTGCAAATGAGGTAGGATAAGATGCAATAGAACTCCCAAAACTGTCTATAGAATTCAGAGCCTCTCTAATTTCTTCAATTGACACAGGTGAATCGCAAACTGATTGGAAATCATCCTCAATTACAGTGACATAATTCTGAATGTGGCAAATGTAGCTTTCACAACCATCTTCCTGAAATTGAGAGCTGTAAAGGTTTTCATAAAACAATTTGACAAATTATGATATTTTAACGGGATCTTTGCATAAAACATCGTTAATTTTGAGTGCAGTTATAGATTTTCTTTTGTAGTTTCTCTTTACAAGTGCAAAAAGTAACTAGTGTTTCTTTCCCCCTCTTCAGTCCATTTAGCTCTTGACCTTACAAAGGCGTCCTTTGCCAGATCCGTGTAAAGCTGATCTAATTCTAGTTGTAAAGACTTGAATACAGACTCCTCTTCTTCAGATAGATTATCTTTATTTAGAAAACTGTCAAGCTTGCTCATCATCTCCTTTTCTCTAAGGTTCTTTAATTGCATCAGCTCTTTGGCGCTTTAAATGGCTACCACTCTGACTTTATATATGAAAAATTCCCATCTACTTCCATGACCCAAGTCTTTTCTTGCAAAAATATCTTTAGCTAACGATTTGATGTTTTTAATGAGAGTAGTATCTTTAAGAAGTGTGTTGTTTAATTTCCAATATCCTCGAGTACCTTTTGATTTTTTAGTATCTTGTAAATTCTAGGAAATCAAGTGATGATCAGAAAAGGAAGCAACTGATGAGCTACATCTATAACAAATTGTTACAAAAAACGAGTCAAAGCCCTCAAAATAACAATAGTATCACTACATCATGCAAGGATCTCTGTGTTGAGGATGCCTGCCGTTATTTCAATCCGGATGCAAAGGGTTATACCTGGACCAACAAAACTATGTCACGTAAATCTAGAATAGATTTTTTCCTAATTTCCCCTTTTTTGTAACAATTTGTTATAGATGTAGCTCATCAGTTGCTTCCTTTTCTGATCATCACTTGATTTCCTAGAATTTACAAGATACTAAAAAATCAAAAGGTACTCGAGGATAAGGAGGAAAACGATCAGCAGATGCATCAGGTGTTTCATTAAAAATCACCTGAAATAATTAGAAACGCCTCTTGAGTATTTGTTGCCTAAATCCTGTACTTTCCTGGTAAAAGGGGTCTTATTAGGAGCATGTGAGTTATGTCCGTATACATTACAAATGATGAAAATAGTATTGTCAAGTTTAACAGTTACTATGACCCATCTCCCGTCTTGTGAAGATGATTCTAGAACGTCACCTTTAAACTTGTGAATAAGTATCAAAACACCAGCAGAATGATTTGATCCATGACTGAAATAGGCCATATCTTCCCATATAAGGTCTGTGTTTCGTGTAGACTTACCCTAGTGTGGCGTTTTGATAACCGCGCAAATCTATCTCGGACAAGTGAACTTGTCAACATATTTGCCTATAACAATAGTCTTTAGTGAGCTAGCCAGCTCCTGTTTCACGTGGTGACAGCTAGCTAGCTAGCTTTAGCCCACCAGGCAAGCTATATTTAGCTAGCTACATAACTCACTTCGTGTAGTCAGACTTGCTAGCTAACATTAGGCCAGCACCATGGCAAGGATAGTTGGTTAGCTAGCATGTCACCACTTAGAAAAGTCTGACTACACAAACAGTGAGGTAATGTTAACTGCCTGGCTAAATATCGCCTTGTAGTTAGGAACCTTTGTTGGCTAGTTAGCTACATTAGCTAAAGTTGGCTAGCTAGCTTACAAAACTACTTAATGTTTTCCCCTTACAAAACAGAAACGGTTGTACGTGACTAATCAAATAGCCTGTGAAGTCAGTTAGAAATGTCAGCAGGGATGGAAATTAAGCTAGCCCAAGGCTAGTACTTTTCAGACTGCTGCTAGTAGACAATGTGCCAAACTAGCCTGACACAGCAGTGACATTTTGCCTTTACAAACCACAGATTAGGACCTAAATGTAGAAATCGTGGTCTGCTGGCCAGTGCCCAAAATCCTTATTACATCCCTGCATGTCGATTGCTTTCAGACGATCCCCCATCACTGTTGATCCTCCTCAATGACCATACGGCTGAGGGTTTTAATTTTCGTCTTGAGAATTAGAATCAGAAGTACAGTCATATAGCTCATCACAATACTTTGCCTCTTCACAAATAGTACCCTAGACTGTCCTGATCTAGTTGATCATTCCAGATAATTCCTCCATCCCAGTAGAAATGTCCCATCCACATAGTAGGATTTTAGATCTGCAGACAGACAAAAGACCAGTCTATTTTACCCTTATTATAGTCAAGTCTGTGGGTTATGGTATTTTAATATAGATGTTACCGTTTATGTAATCAACTTTTGCTAGCAAAGATTCTTTTCTTTTTTGTCTTTCAGATGGGAAGACCGGAAACCCAGTGACAACGTAGCTCATCCACCATGGCAGAAGAGGAAGATCCAGACTGTCGATTGGGAAAACAAGAACAGACAATGAAAGTTGAGTGTTGAGGGACCACTTGTCACATTGTCCAAGATGGGTTTGTGTTATGATAAGGCATTTTCTGTCCAGATTGATACAGCATTGAAAAAGACCCACCACTGACTAAATGTCTCTTTGTTTTTCAGTCCAACAGGAGTGCATCCCTCAGGCCATCTGGTGCATGGACATCCTGTGCCAGTGTGATCTGAGCGCACACGTCCAGTTGTAGAGACTAGCAGATCGAGCCTGGTGATGGGCAGGTCAGTAACTCATCACATATGATACAGTATTGTGTAAAACATTGAATTTGTAGATGCGTCGACATTTTGACTTTGTCCTTTTCCCCTGTTTTAGACATGAGGCGTGACATGCAGAACATCAGGCTCACCCCACGAGAAGCTGTGCGTGATCAATTCCACCCTCAGCAAGGAGATCTGAGGGTACTCTCACTGGGGGTAAGACAACATTTAAGCATCACAGATATACATTTCCACTGTGCCCATGATAAAATGCAATGTGAATCGTGTTGTACTACTGAATGAAACTGAGGCGATGCACTCAAACCAGATTTTGTGATTGAACTTACGTTAACTACATTTATTTAGTTGGCTGCTTTGAGTAACACTTGTATGTTATATAACCTATTCTAGGAGCCTATTGTTTGAATGATCTTCATTCATTATTGACTTGTTTTGCAACAATGTCAGGTACAGACAGGGGTGACTGGGTCCTTAAGCAAGTAAGACACGGGGTAAGAAATAATTTGAACATCACAGATATAAATGTCCACTGTGCCCATGATCAAGTTAACTACATTACTTTAGTTGGCTGCTTTGAGCAAAATGTGTATGTAATATAACCTATTCTGTGAGCCTAGTGTGTGTATATGAACTATGTGGAATATGTTTGGACCAATTAAACAGGTACTGACAGGAGGAGAAATAGGAGTCTGTCAGAGGTTGTCATGCTGGATGGGGATGGGAAGAAGACACAAATAGGTGTTGTCAGCCATAAAACTTTAAAGAAGAAGAAGAAGCCTATGAGAAGAGAACACTAGACAAACATTTGTCTTGAAGTAGAATTACAGAAATACTGTATCATTGTGGCGTTAAATAAACTTGAAGCTGCTTCATTGGGTATGTTGTCTATATGGATAAAACATATGCTTGAGTTGATAAATACACAGGGATATAAATTCATTTAGCAAAAAGACATGCAAGACTACTGTAACGGCAATCCTTTCAAACATGTTTTTATTATGCTAGACTAAATAATTAATATTAGTATCACTAATACTCACTCATAATCACAGTGTTTTGTCATGCAGGACTGTTCACAGCACAAGGCCCAAATAAGTAATTGTTGTGATTTATTTAGGCTGTTAATGTCTCATACTAAACACTATTGAGGCCATTATAAAAATCCGCGGGGCTTGCCTTCACTGATATTCAGCATCAAACAGTCACTGGAATGAAGCAAATATTAATCTCCTAGTTGACTTAAACAGGCCATGTTAGCATTAATTCCTTAAACAGCTTATGTAACTTTAACATCAAACAGATTCTCCTCAAGAAAAATGCCTCATTTGATTTGACAGCTCACAAACTAATCAGTCATTTAATGTAAAATAATGATGATGATAATATAAACAATTTTTTACTATAATTAGCCACAACTGAAGTTCCCTTTGGGGAAAAAAATACAATTATTCTATTAAATAAAAAAATAAGGGTACACTCAGCCTTGGATTTGCCTTGACAATAAATTGCAAGTTGATTACATGTCAGACAGATTAGGTCAAAGGCACACAAATATCATGTCAAAGTTTATTGGTCACCTACACACATTTACAGATATTATCGCAGGTACAGCGAAATGTTTCTAGCTCTAACAGTGCAGTAATACCCACATCAATACAATTTTTTAAACCCAATACACACATAATCACGAAGAAAAATATAAAAATTAAGAAATATCAGAATGAGCAATGTCAGACACTGGAATATACTGCATGCAGTATATATATATATATATATATATATATATACATACACACACACACACACACACACACACACTACATGACCAATTGCATGTGGACACCTGCTCGTCGAACATCTCATTCCAAAATCAAGGGCATTAATATGTAGTTGGTCCCCCCATTGCTGCTTTAACAGCCTCCACTCTTCTGGGAAGGCTTTCCACCAGATGTTGGAATATTGCTGCGTTCCAATTCATCCCAAAGGTGTTCGATGGGGTTGAGGTCAGGGCTCTGTACAGGCTAGTGAAGTTCTTCCACACAGATTTTGACAAACCATTTCTGTATGGACCTCACTTTGTGCACGGAGGGGATTGTCATCCTGAAACAGGAAAGGGCCTTCTTCAAACTGTTGCCACAAAGTTGGAAGCACAAAATTGTCTAGAATGTCATTGTCTGCTGTAGCGTTAAGATTTCCCTTCACTGGAACTAAAGGGCCTAGCCCCAACCATGAAAAACAGCCCCAGACCATTATTCCTCCTCCACCAAACTTTACAGCTGGCACTATGACTTGGCAGGTACTGTTCTCCTGGAATCCGCCAAACCAAAATTCGTCTGTCGGACTGCCAGATGGTGAAGCGTGATTCATCACTCCAGAGAACGCGTTTCCACTGCTACAAAGTCCAATGGCGAGCTTTACACCACTCCAGCTGATGCTTGGCATTGCGCATCGTGATTTTAGGCTTGTGTGCGGCTGCTTGGCCGTGGAAACCCATTTCATGAAGCTCACGACAAACAGTTATTGTGCTGACGTTGCTTCCAGAGGCAGTTTGGAACTTCAGTAATTGAGTGTTGCAACCGAGAACAGACGATTTTCAGCACTCGGTCCCATTCTGTGAGCTTGTGTGCCCTACCACTTTGCGGCTGAGCCCTTGTTGCTCCTAGATGTTTCCACTTCACAACAGCAGCACTTAGTGTTGACCGGGGCAGCTCTAGCAGGGCATAAATTTGACGAACTGACTTGTTAGAAAGGTGGCATCCTTTGACGGTGCCACGTTGAAAGTCACTGAGCGCTTCAGTTCTATTCTACTGCTAATGTTTGTTTATGGAGAATGCATGGCTGTGTGCTCAATTTTATACACCTGTCAGCAACAAGTGTGGCTGAAATAGCCAAATCCACACATTTGAAAGGTGTCCACAAACGTGTGTGTATATATATATATATGAGTTGTCATTTCATCTTTATTGAAAATAGTTATTCTAGTCATACAAAGCTAACTGTTACATAAAGTACAAACACATTTAGTTGACCATGTAGATACTAGTTTTTCAAAATACCATTAGATAAAGAATACTTGCTGTCAAATAAAGGTTATATGTTTACATACAATGTTATTATTAGGACCTCTGCTCATTCAAATGTTTAGAACATTCATAAAATAGAACTCTTGGATGGAGCAATGTGGCACAGTCAGTCTCAAAGAAAAACAAAACAAATGACAAATGATGCATAGGGGGCACCGTGTGAAAAATATTCCGAAACGTTCTTTAAAAAAAAATGAGTATATTTTTCATCAAGGAACAAGAGGCACATGTTCGTGTTCATTTGAGTTGACAGATCTTGACCGAGGTTCCAACTCCAAAGCCGGGATAGAGGGGCTCCACAAACATGGTTTCAAACCTGTGCAGGAGAGTCATGTGGTTGCCTATACTGAAGAAGGCCAGGACCCCTGCCGAGTGGTCTAGGTAGACTCCTATCCTCGGTGAATGGGGCGCATTGATGGATTTATCTGCCCTGTTGTGCCAGGCTGAGTACCCTGTATCAGAACACAGCAGGCTCCAGGACTTATCATTATATCCCAGCAGACACAGTGATCCTTTCCCCTTGCGGCTGATTCCCTTATAGGCCACCCCCATGGAGAACTCCCCGCTCCACTCGATCTCCCAGTAGAAGCGGCCACCAGACAGGGCCTCGCGGCACAGCACTTGCGCGAAGCTGTCAAACCTTTCCGGGGTGTCAGAGTAGGGCTGGAGGTCCCTGGTTCGGATCACCTTTCTGCTGCTGTCTGACAGGTGTAGCTCCTTGTAGGCTGTGCTGGGGTCCAGTCTCAGCTGGCAGAAGTCTGGGGGAGGGATGAAAGTAAAATGGGTCAACATTAGTGTTTTTCTGTGATACAGGTTTATGAGTCAACAGGTTTATGAAGAGATAATAAGCCTGGTCTCAGATCTGGTTTGTACTATCTTGCCAACTCCTATGGTCATTGTTTGGCACGACAATGACCATAGGAGTTGGTAAGAAAGCACAAACAGATCTGGAACCAGGTTTGAGAGTAGTTGCTAATTGAACAGATATGTACTTACATTTCAGAAACTCTGATCTGGTCTTGGGCTCTGGTGGAGGAGGGCTGTCCACTGTCATGACTTCTATGACTAGAAGGTGAAAATAGAAGACAATGTCTCGACGTCTATTCAAAACCACAGCACTGAATTTATTCATAGGCCTTCACCTCCCAAACCATTACATTTTTTAGTTTGCTAGTGTGTTATCTAACTTTACACAATGAACAAACATCATGTATACAGTACACTGATCACAAGACTCACCTCTGCTGCTTTTCTCTCTCTTTTCTGTCGTATAAACAGGGACTTCGTTCACTGTGAGAGGCAATATAAAAGGTAGTCAGCAAAACATTGAGTGTCTTGGCTACTGTTAACAGAATTTCGGGCGTATTGTTTTTAGAAATAAAACACATGGTGGTCAGTTAGACACTGGGTTGTATATGTTCTAGTATCACAGGTCATACAATTTCTTCTGAAATATGACACGTGAAAGACTGGAAACGGAGGCTATGTATGTTGTTTTGACCTGACTTGGAGATCTTCACAAGTTCCTCTCTACCCAGCTCTTCCAGACGATCCTTGATCTCTGCCACGGCTTTCCTGGCTGCGCTGAACGAGAAGTCTGGGTTCACCGACACTCTGGGGATAAAGCCATCATCCGTGGGAGTACACAGATAGTTGAAGTTCTGTATCAAAAAATAATCATGAGTGTCATCAAATAAGCATGTTCAAGGACCAACAATGAACGAGCAGCAGAGGAACATATTGTAGAGATCCATGACTTTGATTGCTGCTTAATATCATAGTCCTTTTTAAAGGATGAACCAAACATAAATTGCAATATTGAACCTTTTACAGATCCAATTTTCTTGCACTTTACAATTTACTGGACATCCACTGACCACTATAAGTGAATGTACTACAGAATATTCAGAGCATACAGTATGTAATTGTATGTAGTCCTCTCAGTCTCACCTGTAGGAAGTGGATGTGGTCCTCAGTGCTGTACAGCTGTTTGAGTCCCGTCTCCTTCTTCTTCAGCTCATCTATCTCCTGCTCCAGCCTTTCCACCAGCCCCTCAGCCTGGTTGAACGCAGCCTTCTCGTTGATGCCAATCATCTTTGTCACCTCTGACCTCATTCTCTCGATGGAGCGGATCATATCCTCAAACATCTTCTCACTCTCCGCCATGGCCCTCCGGGCTGAGCTCTGGACAACACAGTTAATGATTAATTTATCTCAGGTCAAGAGGCCTACACACATAAGCTAGATGTACATTTCTAGACGAGTTACAGGCTGCCATGCAGAAGGTCATCACACATTTAAGTTGATCTACATTTCTCTGCTTTAATTGGGAATCAGGAATGTAAGTTTAACAAGAAAATGATATCTAACGTTTTTTTTTAACATTGAACATGACAGAGCAGTTATGAGTTGGTGTATGAAATAGAAGTGTTTCATCAGACAATGTTTTCAAGACATTTTCTCCGTACCTTTAGTGAGTCCACTGCTGTTCTCAGTTCCTCCAGCTCCTTCACCCTGTCCTGACATTTCTGTCTGATCTCAGCTTGAGCAACTCCCAGGAGTTTCTGTTGAGGTGACACCACAGAATCATCAACACAATAGCCTCTTACAAGTGAGTCACAGGCGGCACCTTAATTGGGGAGGACGGGCTCATAGTAATGGCTGGAACGGAATCAATGGAATGATATCGACAACATCAGACACGTTTTTCAAGCGTTTGTTACCATTCCATTTACTCCATTCCAGGCATCATCATGAGCCATCCTCCATTCAGCAGCATCCTGTGAGTGAATATTTAAGGGCCTTGCATGTCATTCAGTTCACGATTAGTATCATTGGCTTTGTCATGCCTTCCAACTTGGGCTTGATTATGTAATGTCACTGAATGGTTTATTTGTGGTTAACAGTGACAGTGTACAGCGTTATCTTGAGGGGCATTGCATGGGTTTATGTTATACTCTGCAATTAAGATCGAATGTTTATTTCTCATACTGTTATTAGTTAATAGGTTGTTTGTGTCTCTTTATGAAGTTAAAAAACGTATCTTATGTGATAAAGATGCGATTATACTATGAGAGTAATAGTGCCTTTTTCCCAGAACCTGCTTAGCTCTAAAGATCTACTTAGAATGGGCGGCTTTATCTCCGAAGGAGGGGGGAAAAAAGAGCCTCATGGAATCCTGACCATGCCAGGAATGTGAAACTACTGCTGTATGCCTTAGCCTGACTTCTAAAAAAAGATGTTTTAAGGTGCACACATACTGGCCTATACAGTATAGAGAGGAGAGTGAGAGCTAATTCAGCCTTTACTCAAAACCTACCAGCCCATTCTTCAAGATAAGCTCAAGGAATGTGGGGAATCTGGGGAGAGGGGATTGGGGGACGAGAGGGAGGGGAGTGTGAAAAAGAAGGAGTGAAGCCATGGGAGAGGAGAGTCAGGTTGTAAATCTGGGGATGAGAGGAACCAGTCTCCCCATTTAGCAAACAGAAAGGCAGAATTATGGCCTTTGTAAAAAAGCTTTGCTTCACAGTATTACGATGATGTCATTACAAATGTCCCTGATATACATTCATGTCATAGATATTGGTGATAATAATGTAAAAGTAACATACTGTATATTCATTTGATGTGGCCCAACTGTGGCTGTTTTAAAAACTGTAGCATTTCGACTGCCAATTCTGGCAGTTCATTCGAATGCAGACTGGTTTGGATGCAGTGGCTGGGCTGGTCATGGTCAGGTCAATGGTTTGTTGATCATAGGACATGCGGTTAGACAAGGACTCAATTCAGTCTCTGCATTCTGGTACAACTGCATTCCATTATCACCATCCCCACTCCCACTACCAGGCCTAAACCCAGCCCCTTCCCACAGGTGGGTTTCAAAGTTCACCCCAGGAAACTGGAGTCTCTAGTTTCTGTAATAATATAGCCCCGAATACACCAGGCTAGAAACCCTGGGTCTGCCTTTGGTGTATTTGGGTCTTCCTGGGACTTGAGACCCCCTGTTTGTAAGCCGGGAACATGGCTATCGGATTGGGAACACTGTCTCATCAAGCATAGCTGGAACACCACAAACCCTAACCACATATCAAGAACACATTCCTCGATCAAACTCGCAGCTAGTCATAGAGTTGTACTTGTTTTGGATGTGTGAGTGTGCTTGCCTGACCTGCAGGAGTGGGTGGTGACGCTGGCTGGTTGGTGAGCCAGCTGGGTCAAAGTACGAACGTTGCAGAGGTGGTGGCAGTGAGGGTGGGGGTTGGGAATACTGCACGTCTGCCTAACCCCACATTCCTGTATCATCAACACGCACCACCATAATCCACTGGCCACTCACTCACATCCCTGTCCCGTATTTACCCTCTGACTAACTACCTAGTTCTGTTCGCTCACTGAGAGAAATGTGATTCTTAAGGAGGGAAGGAGGTGTTGCTGAATAAATCAGTAGTCAGTTAACCTTTGAGTCAGTTCTAGAACACTCCCCTTAAAGTGACTGTGCCTTGTACCTTCAGGGTGTACTGATTTCTGCCATATGACCGGCTGAACAAGTTATTTACATTGTGTGTCAAGTATCCAGATATCCTCACATCACACTTTTTGATTTCAGTTTAAATTATTCATATTTTGATTTCAAAATACAAATCATTCTGTGAAAAATTGTAAACCTACAAGTCAAGGTCTGGGCTACTCCCATAAAACTCACAGTTAAGCCTGACACTCGGATAGAAAGAAACATGTCTCCGCTCCTTACCTGTTTCTCACTCCTCTCTGCCTCGGCTGAGACGATGTCATGTCCCTTGTGTTCGCTGACAGTACAGATGGCACAGATACACATCTGGTCGGTCCGGCAAAACAGCTCCAGGGACTTCTGGTGCTGGGGGCAGATCTTTCTGTCCAGGTTCCCCAGCTCGTCCACCAGCTTGTGCCTTTTGAATGTGGCTGACTCATAGTGGGGCTTCAGGTGCTTCTCACAGTATGAGGCCAGGCAGTTCAGGCAGGACTTAACAGCCTTGAGCTTCTTACCAGAGCAGTAGTCACAGGGCACGTCGGCAGGCCCAGCAAAGGTGTTCCCTGGAGGCGTGAGGTTCAGGTTGAGGTTGGCACCAGTCTTCTTGATCTTCTCTGCCACCTTGGTGAGCATAGTGTTGGGCCTGAGCACAGGCCTCTGGGTGAAGGTGATCTTACACTGGGGGCAGATGTAGATCCCTGTGTAGTCTGCCTCGTTCCAGTAGCCACTGATGCAGTCCATGCAGAAACTGTGTCCGCAGGGGATAGCCACGGGGTCCCTCAGCAGCCCCACACACAGTGGGCAGCTGAAGTAATCCGAAGACGTGGGATCAGCCATCGTCGCCACTCACTACACGACACAAACACTCCTCAGAACTGTAGGGAGAGAGAAAGGCAGACAGACAGACGGAGGAATACACAGAGGGATCTAACCGGTGCACTAGGGAGTCCGCCGTCCACAAGAGTGTGGCAGAGCCTGCCAGAGACGGGACCTACTTGTATTTCTGAATTCCAGAGGTTATTGATTGAAAGCAGGCTCTACCCCTGTGCTGCCTGAGAGAGAGTATGTAGAGCTCAGCCCAGTTCAGATAAACAGGTTGAGCAAAGGCTGTAGGAGACTTAAAGGGAGGGGGAGAGAGCGAGGGGGCGGGCTGAAAGGAGATTAAAAAAAATAGGGGATAGGCTGAGGCAGGGAGAATGAATGAATTGTATCACACAGGGAGGCACTAACTGCTGCTAAATATGCCTGTATTTTTGGGGGGTTTCAGTGTTGTTTGATTCTATTTTTTTTAACTGTATTTGACTTGATAGTGTACAAACTACACTGCAGGCTGGATCAGTTAATCATTGTTTTTTATTAGCTCAGAAGTTTTGTGTGCTGATCAGAGACTACGATACGGTATTGTTTTCCCATTTTCACCCTCAAACTCAACTGGAACAGTGAACAGATGTCATAGGCCCTACATTAGATGCAGTTGAATAGACACAAATGCACATTTTGTGGAAGATCAGGTTTTGAAGGGGCTGGAGTCCACCCACTGAACAAATAAACCTGCTCCCACCACAAACAGGATATGATAGGATACATTTTGAATTTCAGAGGGAATCTTTTTCTATCTTTTGTTACCCAAAACAAACAGCGGTACCTGTCACTGTTTGAACTGCCTGCCACAGGTGTTTTGACAAAGAGCAGTTAGAGTTCAGGACAGAAGTTCTTGTATATATTTAAACTGCAGCCTGTTGAACGAGTCTAACTGCCTTTACAGATGCATCCCAGGAGGTTGGTGACACCTTAATTGGGGAGGAAGGGCTCGTGGTAATAGCTGGAGCAGAATGAGTATAATGGTTTCAAATACAGCAAGCACATGGTTCCAATGTGTTGGATGCCATTCCATTCGCTCCGTTCCAGCTGTTATTGTGAGCCATCCTCTCCTCAGCAGCCTCCACCAGTGGTGCATGGCGTAGTAAAAGTAGATATGGTGTGTGTCAAACAGAGAGAAAGAGAAAATGCTCATTAGAGGCAGCCGAAAGGGAACATTGCAATCACAGAAACATGTTTGACAAAACATTCCTATCTCTTTCAGGTGTATCTGTCTGATGTCGATCTGAATGCTTCACATATTTTTGAAGATATTGTGCCATGTAAAAATGCACATCTAGCCCATGACTTAAGTCCCCTTGTGACTTTAGTATTTGGTATGTACAGTATAAACATATCCTGTGTCTTTATTAGTGTTGTTTCTTGAAAGAGTCCATCTTTCAAGAAACACACCGTGGTTTCGATATTGCCAAGTGTCCTCCTATCCTCTTTCTCCCATGACAGGCTTATTGAGTAATATTGCAAAGGCTTTAAAGAGTAAGCCTGCAGTTGCTACATACATTTTTGGAATTGCAAATGAATTATATGTACCCGTTGATACTTGAAGAATATAACTTATAAATACCGCGTGAGCTTATTTCAACTGTCATACCCAATCAGAACCCCAAATATAAGCTTGTTGTACTACAATGTCTGTAAACAAAGTAAATGTATACTGACACTATATAGCCTCAAAACACGGCAAAACTAGTTTTGATATCATGGATGGTCAGTCCTTGCATCCATAGCTCTGTTTATTCATTTGTCTATGACCTGACGAAGGTCAAACTCAGATCAGAACGTTGTCTCTTTTTTGTGTGTCTGATTTAAATCACCATGGGAGCATACCAGAGTTTCTGACATTTCTGTGATACATTTCTCCAGGCCCATCCCTCAGCTTTTTATGGAAACAGGGACCGGGATGGTGCTTTGTTAATGTTTCAATTGCTGGTTTCGCTCTAAAGACCCATCCCAGTGGGCACACACTGGTTGAATAAACGTTGTTTCAATGAAACCAACAAGGAATAGACATTGAATTAACATCTGTGCCCAGTGGGATGGCCCATTCTCACCCTAGAATTCTGGATCAATTCTGACATCATGAACTAATTAGCTCATTTGCATTTCAATTTACACCTTGATTTCCTCTTGGGCCAAGGATGTGGTCATACTGTAGTGCCCTCTCTCTCACTAGTTCACTAAAGAGGGCCTAAATGAGAAACTCATTACCCTGTAGCCACAAGGTAATGTGTGAGGTAGTGGACCTTAGGGATAAAATGGTTGAATTGTCTTATTCCAGAAGAGTTGATAGGCATACTAAGTTTACAGTACGTTACAATAATTTAAATTACAGGGCCACCGAAACATTTTTACCAACCGGTTGCGCAAGGCCGTGTACGCAACTCCTCCCTCATTGCATATCTTACATCATTGCACTTTAGAGAGAGTTTCGCCTCTCCGTATTTGGTCAGGTTTCTGATAAGCCAGTTTCTCTAACTCTTTTTTTTGTGTGGATCAGATACCAGGAAAGCAGTCCAATCCAGAGTAAAAGCAGCCCTCTGTTTTTGTTATTGATTAACGAGAGAGACTATGATGGGAAGGGTCATACACTGCCAAATGCATGGTCTTGATTTATGTGGAAAAAAATCAACACACAGGTAATACAAGTTAGGCTCATCTGAGTAGGTACAGACACTTCCCATTTTTATGAAAAGCAATGCACAAGGCCTGATGCAATGTCTGGCAATGTACTTAATAAACTCAGAGACTAATGCCCATCACTCAAAGTTATTGGGTGAGGAAGCAGTTCAGTTGTCATAAATGCATAAACATGTCCTAGTTATGTCTTTTGATCAGTCAGGCATAAAACCCTACGGTTTACAAGGTGAAAGGTCAACATTCATTAAACCAAACATTCTCTCGCATCAGGTGTAGTGATGGGTAACCAGGGGTAACCAGGAGATTTCAGTCAGGGGATGTTGTTGTAGAGAGTCAGTGAATAAGAAAATACAAAATGGCTGTGTGAGTGTAGGATTACTTCCTAAATGGCTCCCTATACCCTATATAATGCACCAGGGCTCATACGTTGCTGGTCAAAAGTAGTGAACTATGTAGGGAATAGGGTGCCATTTGAGACGCAGCCCAGAAGTCAAGGACCCAGCTGTGTCTGTGTGTGATTGGTCAGAATATGGAGAGAGACAAAGTATTTACAAGTGTTGCCTTGGAACAATGGTTACCTTTGTTAGTGCTGGCTGGCAGATACACAGGGCTGGAGAGGAGGAGTCTGGACAGGGGCCAGATCACAGGGAACAGGTTGTTGCTGCACACTGCAGAACAGACCTCCACAACAAATAGGGGCAAAAAGGGACAATTGTTGATGAGGATTAAAAAAAAATGTTTTATGACATTTGTGTGGTACTTTGGACAGTTCACTTGGAAAAGTACCTGGAAAACAGAGACACAAATGTCTTATGCAAATGTAGGTTGTAGATTTAACATTGGCTCTGCATGTAAATGTATGAAAGCAACCAGTGAATCCATATTAGCATGGCTCTCTGTAAGATAAGCAATCATGTGATGTTAATCACATGTTTCCATTGTCATCATCAGCTCAGCACGTTGAACAACAACCAGAATGAGTCAGGTAAGCCAGATAGGATGCTGCTGAAATACATCACTAACTATTTCAGTAGTCATCCTGGTTATGTCACTACAGTTACCGCACATCACAGCTACCTGTGGGTAGCTGATGTGGAAATAAACCTCAGAAGAAAAAAGGGCCAACATAACCGCCTCCCCATAAACAGATCTTTATTGAAGGTTCACTTTAAGGGCAACGGAACAAACTAACTTTGACTTCACAGTCACATTCATTTGAAAGACCACCAGGATGTCTGTCAATTATAAAGGGAGTGATATGATATTGAATCACAACACCTGATTGTCTTATTGGAGACTGTCCTCAACTGAACTGAACTCAGGCCCTTCTGATGTGGAGCTGTCATGAGCTCCTTTCAGAGGCTTGTATTTTGGGTAGCCCTATGCTTTTATTAAAAAAATATATTTAACCTTTATTTAACTAGGCAAGTCAGTTAAGAACAAATTATTATTCACAATGACGGCCTACCCCGGCCAAACCTGGACGACACCGGGCCAATTGTGCGCCGCCCAGTTATGTTAGCTGGCTCTGTATTGTCATTGGCAATGGAATTGTATGTCCTCTGAAGCTCATCATAAATCTACATTTACACGGAGTATCCAAAACATTAAGAACACCTGCTCTTTCCATGACATAGACTGACCAGGTGGATTCAGGTGAACGCTATGATCCCTTATTGATGTCCCTTGTTAAATCTGGACGGTTCCGACCTAGAATATGTGGACATCTATAAGTACCTAGGTGTCTGGCTAGACTGCAAACTCTCCTTGCAGACTCATATCAAACATCTCCAATCCAAAATCAAATCTAGAGTCGGCTTTCTATTCCGCAACAAAGCCTCCTTCACTCACGCCGCCAAACTTACCCTAGTAAAACTGACTATCCTACCGATCCTCGACTTCGGCGATGTCATCTACAAAATAGCTTCCAATACTCTACTCAGCAAACTGGATGCAGTTTATCACAGTGCCATCCGTTTTGTTACTAAAGCACCTTATACGAACCACCACTGCGACCTGTATGCCCTAGTCGGCTGGCCCTCGCTACATGTTCGTCGTCAGACCCACTGGCTCCAGGTCATCTACAAGGCTATGCTAGGTAAAGTGCCGCCTTATCTCAGTTCACTGGTCACGATGGCTACACCCACCCGTAGCACGCGCTCCAGCAGGTGTATCTCACTGATCATCCCTAAAGCCAAAACCTCATTTGGACGCCTTTCCTTCCAGTTCTCTGCTGCCTGCGACTGGAACGAATTGCAAAAATCTCTGAAGTTGGAGACTTTTATCTCCCTCAACAACTTTAAAAATCTGCTATCCGAGCAGCTAACCGATCGCTGCAGCTGTACATAGTCCATCTGTAAACCACCCACCCAATTTACCTACCTCACCCCCATACTGCTTTTATTTATTTACTTTTCTGCTCTTTTGCACACCAGTATCTCTTCTTGCACATGATCATCTGATGATTTATCACTCCAGTGTTAATCTGCTAAATTGTAATTATTCGATTTATCTCATGCCTTTTGCACACATTGTATATAGATTCTCTTTTTCCTACCATGTTATTGACTTGTTTATTGTTTACTCCATGTGTAACTCTGTGTTGTTGTCTGTTCACACTGCTATGCTCTATCTTGGCCAGGTCGCAGTTGCAAATGAGAACTTGTTCTCAACTAGCCTACCTGGTTAAATAAAGGTGAAAAAATAAAAAATAAAAAAAATAAAAATCCACTCCCATCAGTGTAGATGAAGGGGAGGAGGAGACAGGTTAAATAAGGATTTTTAAGCCTTGAGACAATTTAAGACATGGATTGTGTATGTGTGCCATTCAGAGGGTGAATGAGCAAGACAAAAGATGCCTTTGAACAGGGTATGGTAATAGGTGCCAAGTGCGCCGGTTTGTGTCAAGAACTGCAATGCTGCTGTTTTGTTTCACGCTCAACAGTTTCCCGTGTGTATCAAGAATGGTCCACCACCCAAAGGACATCCAACCAACTTAACACAACTGTGGGAAGCATTGGCGTCAACATGGGCCAGCATCCCTGTGGAACGCTTTCGACACCTTGTAGTAGAGTCTATGCCCCGACGAATTGAGACTGTCCTGAGGGCAAAAGGGGGGGAGGGGGTGTTCCTGTTTTTGTGTGTGCAAGATTCACAGATTTACAAACTGGATAATTGTAACAGCACTACTGCTGTGAGCCAGCTATAAAAACATCAAGGCATCTCCTAAAACTGTCAGACACTGACAGAAACTGCTTTTTAAATATCTACAACTAATACGATGATTTGCTTGGCAAATATTGATCATGTTGTAATTTCCCTGGCCCTGGGGTAATTTCAGGTTAAATCTAGATTTCAACCTCTACCTACATTCTACAACACAAAAAACTGACCAGATTACCTCATGTGCAATAATCTCTTGCAACCATCTCGTCAAACATGACACTGGACATTTTGTGAGTAGCATGTCGGCTACAGTACTTGTTCAGGATGACTTGCAGACCCTATAACAATGACATTCGGTGTGTAGAATATAGCCACTATGCTCTGACTAACACAATGTACTTTTTTTAAGCAGTTTTCTTTACCCTGGTGTTATCTGGGCCATCTAGCCTGGTCACTTTACATTCTTCATTTTTAACAACCTTGAAACTCCACAGAGCTAACAAGCTGACAGCCATCTTGGAATGGACGGAGGAGTGTTTAGGCTGATGTGAAGAGGAGAAATGTGGAGAAAAAATCAAATCCAATTAGAATCATGATTTGGATTGAGAGGAAATGAGTGGAAGAGAAATGGGAAATAAACAGTTGATTATTTCCCATTTGCTCTTCTTTCCCATTATTTCCCAACTGCTCTCAATCGCATAGCAGGGCGATGAATACCTATTGCAAGTCACTTCCTGTTGCTCAAGCCAGATTCCAACCAGCCAACTTAATTTATAGCGGCAGGGCGAGGATTAGTTATGTCATTAGTCACTCTAAAGAAAAGTTCACAAAAAATGTCTTCTTTACCCTCCCCTCTTTGATTTGCAGCCAGGCTTTACCGCTCTGTGCCAAAAGGTCAGTGTGTATCTGGACCTGAGTGGGGCATCCATCATATCACTCTTCCCCACAGCCATGCCCTCACTACAAGCTGGACGCTATCAACCAGCAACTATACTCTGAAGCCAAACTCTTGAACTAGGGGCCACATTTATCAGTGACGATGTTGACAGATTCAGATTCATCTCCCTATGGACAATTCTTACATGCAAAAACACGCCCCCTCCTTATGCCTCCTGAGAAAAAATATATTTTATTCCCTATGGCATTTGAGATATATGGTCATTGATCTTTTTTTTTCTCCATGAACTGACAGAAAGTACATTTAAAAATAGAATGCATTTTAGAAGAATGTGTTTCATGTTTAAAATATTGTAATAGGTAGGGCATTGTTACAGGTCCACCAATAAGTGGCAGTAATGAGGGAAATGGAATCAGCCATCTTACCTGAGATTCTGTTGGCCATGTGTTTGTTTGTCCACGTTAAAGATAGACCTTGACTGATCTGCAAATCTACTTGTATGATGGAATGGTGGTATACAACATCCAACATGTTTTGTCATTGTCGAGGTGTTGATGGATGCTTTGGGCCAGACTTTAGAACTAGTGTAAAAGATGCCCTATTTGTAAGTTTGCTTCCAAAAAATGATCAAGTGACCTCTGCAAACTGTATTGTGATTTAATGGTAAAGATTCTAATGGAATATTTTGTAACTGTGGTGTTGATAAAAAGGCAACTCCAACCATTTTTTTTGTCCTTTGTTTTTAGTATTGAAACATGGCTGACTTTTAAAACATTGGACAAACCACTTCCCATAGCCTGAGATGATCTTGTCATTTAGTGGGTTAGACCAATAGTTTACCCTTTTGTAGGGTGACTTATCAAAGAAACGTATCACTTGTGTACAACTGATGTTGGTACTTCATTAGATGTGCAGTGAAGTCCAGTGCGACACGTATCTTACATTATTAGATGTGCAGGGAAATCCAATGTGAAATTGATCTTAACTGTGTGCAGTGAACCATGTTTTATGTCACATGTTAAATATAAATATTGCACTGCACAAAAACAAACACGAGGGTCAAAATGTGAGCTGTGTCTGGGGTAGAGTCTCTGTTGGAAAGGATGGAAACCAACAGTTACCCATATTTCTAACTACACTATCTATTTCCAGTACTGTCAAAACAAAGTTAAATCCTGAGATCACACAATTCAATCATTCCTCTCACTTTCTGTTTTCACACTCCTCTTCCTGATTGACGGCTGTTGAATGGTTCCATTGACACTCTGTCCTCACCTGGCCCCACCCACGTTTTACTAGTTTCTGCTCAACCAGTTTAGCCTCCTTCCCTCCCTGACTGTTTACTCTATATAGCATGCTGCGGAAGCACCTGTGGCTCACTTTGCTCAGACCTGACGGACAGGACAGACAGAATATTTAACAGTCTCACTTCGTTTTTAGCCTACTACTACCTAGAACCTAACAGCACCAGGGTGCATCAGTCAATCCCCATGTCTACTGACCAGGAGAGCTGCCATCTGTGTAAGGAAGACCTGAGGGACCCAGTTTCCATCCCGTGCGGCCACATCTTCTGCTCCATCTGCCTGAAGACCTACTGGGACCACGCTGACCACACCGGTTCCTACAACTGCCCACGTTGTCGGGTCGCCTACAACAAGAGACCCACCCCACGCCGCCTCCAGACCTCCCGCTCCTCCTCATACTCAACCCACTCCCAACCCAGGATGTCTGAGACCTACCCTCCTCCACCTCCAGACCCAGACTACAACTACGCCGGACCACAAGACGTGGGATGTGATATCTGTATTGGGAAGAAGCACAAAGCCATCAAGACATGCCTGATGTGTCTGGCGTCCTACTGTGAGAGGCATCTAAAGCCCCACTATGAGAACCCTGCCTTCAAGAGGCACAAGCTGGTGGATGAGATCGGCCATCTGGACAGACAGATTTGCCCCCAGCATCAGAAGGGTCTGGAGCTCTTCTGCAAGACGGACCAGATGTGTATCTGTGTTCTGTGCACCGTGAAGGAGCACAAAGGTCACGACATGGTATCTGCCGAACAGGAGAGGTCAGAAGAACAGGTATAACGGCTTTGCATGATTTTTGATCCAAACTTTTATATTATGATGATTTATCTCTTTGAAGTAGTTGCCTTTCTGTACTGTTAAAATGACAAAGCCATTAGTGTAACAGGAGAAAAAAAACGGCAACTTTTTTCTAGGCTTTTCAGTAGTTTGCCTATTCAAAACCATAAGGTTTCTGTAGCCAATTGACTGCAGTTGTGTGACTGAGGGCGACAGGTTTATTGTTGGAGTAGAGTAGCTAGTATCAGCCAAGCCCCTAAAACAAATACTTCAGGCAATCAGTTAGACCCACCCACATGAGTGAAAGCAGTTACTGTAAATGTGTGTGGGCTGGGGTGTTGTAACCTAACCTCTATTCCAAGAACTACTACTGGCTAGATTTTATTACTGCATTGTCTGAACCTAATGCACATTATAATAATGCATTTTGAAGGCCATTTCAAGTTACATGAATGGCGAGCAAAAAGATGCCACTTCACTCAGCCACAATTTTTTGTCGGTAGCATTTGTGTTGCTCACTATTTGGAATATTTTGGAAACGATTGTCTGACTTGTGGGGCTATGTCACTGACGTCCTGTGTCCTCCGTCCATAGCAACGTCTGGGGGCCACCCAGGCAGAGATCCAGGAGAGGATCCATGAGAGGCTTAAGCAGATGGAGGAGCTGAAACAAGCTGTGGATTCACTCAAGGTACACGTCTCCACAGCACATAAAATACAGTAGGTTGTGAAATTACACAATTACAATATACTGTTAAGTCATACTAAACATACTGTAGATGTACTCACAGTGTATATTTCTAATGTGTGTCCTGGAGAGAAAAATGATATTTTCCCACCAAGAGATTTCATAATCACAAATATCAATACATCACCAATAGAGTTCCATTATGACTAACCTCCTGGTACAACCCAAAATGCTTTAGAGATTTTAACAGCATGCCCATTAAGAGTGCCCCTTTCCTCTCCAGAGCTCAGCTCAGAGGGCTATGCAGGAGTGTGAGAAGTTGTTTGGCGACATGATGCGTTCCATCGAGAGGATGCAACAGGAAATGACCAAGCTCATCTCCTCCAATAAGAGGGCAGCACTGAACAACGCTGAGGGTCACCTAGAGCGTCTGACCCACGAGATCGCTGATCTCAAGAAGCGAGACAACGAGATCACACAGCTGTCACGCACAGAGGACCACATCCACTTTATCCAGGTGACTAAAGGCTTGCACACATCGCACCGAACGTGGATCTAGCGTTTGTCTTCCGATCGTTCAGTGCGCTTTGTTTTAGGAACCACCGTAAAATCTGTGAGCACTCAGTTCACAAATGATGTTCAGAGGTGCTAAGTACTCTCGGGCTTTAAAGTCTAACACCCCTCACCCTAAAACAAATACTATAATATTTGGGCTCAAGCCAAGGAATGACACAAGCAATTTTAAACATTGCCTTCCCCCTAACACTATATATCTCATATTTGAGTGGCCCGCCAAGCTCATCACCCCAAAAGAACCAGAACTCTTTGCACAATTTGGGTTAAGTGCCTTGCTCAAGGGCACATTGACAGATTTGTCACCTAGTTGGCTCAGGATTCGAACTGGCAACCTTTCGGTTCCTGGCCTAATGCTACTGCCGCTTCAATGGGGCAGAAGGCCGTGTGTTGTTGTGATTCTGGATGGCCAGATGGCAAGTAACAATGACAAGAAGCTGCAATGTGGAGACTTGTAGCTGGCTAGTTTAATCTTTATTCTTGATACCATGTCTTGTTTTGATGTCACGTCTATGCTAATATGGCAAAAATTCACTAGCTAGCTAACCAACAACCGCAATGATGTATTTGAGACAACAATTGTGCAAATGCATTTGTTTTAAATAGTTACATGTCAACAATCTAAGCCAACGCAGTCTGTTTTGACCCATAGTTGCGCCCGCGTCAGTTTTGTTGTTAAACAACCAACCTGTCTATAATAATTGAAGCCAGGAAATGACACAAGCCAATTCAAATGATGAATGTGTCATTTGAAAAGAGGGCGTGTCTATCCTCATCCATTCACACATCTAACCGTCTCTTATCCTCTCTGTCGCAGAGCTACCACATGCTAATCGCTCAGACGGAGGCTGAGGAGCTGCCCACAGTCTCGGTGAACCCCTACTTCTCCTTCGGACCCGTCACCAAGGCTGTCTCTGAGATGAAGGTCCATCTCCATGACATCAGCAATGAGGAGCTGGTCAAAGTGGCCACGATTGGTGAGGCAGTGAGATGATGCACTGTAACTTCAGTTGGTTACTGCCATTGCTGAATGAATGATGTAGAGCCGAGACCTAAATTAAACCCCAGGCTTTTGTCCTTTTTTAAAACCGTAGACTTGGAAATGCTTCAGTAATTGACAGTATATTCTTATGGAGAATATTTACTCAACCAGAATTTTTCCTCTTTCAGTGAACAAAATGCCTTTCTGCCAACTGGATGAAGGCAAAAGGAGAAATACTGTGAAAGGTGAGTCAATCAACATGACACTCCCCACTGATCTCATTCTGGAAGATACTTGGAATGGTATTAGTTCAAAAACAAGAATATCGACCCCACCACTCCCCCAGACCTCCACCAAACCCACAAACAACATTGTTAGGTGGTTGCTGAGGAAATATGGGCTTGCCTTGTGTTGTAGCTAAATTCCAATAATAACATTTTCAAAGGGCGATCGCAGCGTAATCTGAATTTCGAATGGCTCCTTGAGTGATTATGATTTCCTTCTTGCTCGGCTCTGCGTAAGAAAACAAAATGGCTCCTCTAGTATCGTTGGAATAGTAAAGTGGTCTGAACACCTTGATCTTTATTAGAGGGCACTCAATGGTCAGGTGGACCTGAATATTTACATTGGCTGATAAGTTAACTCTCTTAGAACGCCACACATGCATCAAGCAACTCTACACAAACACACACTTATAAAAGTTGGATTTTCTGGGGATATCCGAAACACTAATAAATCCAAAGATTGTAAAGTAAATTTCCATGCATGCAGTATCAGACTATATTGTACAATCCAAATACAATGTTATGTATGTATGTTTTAATTTTTTGCATTTCCTGCTCTTTGTAGCCGATGCAGTTGTTGCCGTGTACAAGACTCCAAGCCAGGAGCCCCAGTACAGAGAGGACTTCCTGAAATGTATGTCTATTTAATGATTCTCCTTCTGAGACTATACTTACCAAATCAACTACTATAGGACTGAGGGCTCATTCTAGTGCCATTTAATTATTCATACTATTTGATCATTTAAGTGTGAACTACTGTTCATAAATTGCGTCAAAACCAGTATTAAGACAGGAGTTAGTGTAAAATACTACCTGGCGCCCAGCCCACATGGAAACAGGCTAGTGCTGTGATGGGAGTAGTCTTACCACATTCCTTAGATACTAGGTGTGTAAGTGGGCATGCTCAATGAACTTTATACCGGTTTACTGCGGTGAGTGGGAGTATAGGTTTGTAAAAGGGTTATACAGAATGACATCACTGTGTTGGCAAATCTTTCTAAGCTACGTTACTTGACTACTACAACTATTGGACACTACAGCTTCAGCAAGTTTAAAACCTGCTCTGAATAGGACAACCAAGATATAGAATAGAAGTGCGAACTGAGCATGCGGAAAGGGAAACATCGGTCACAAGCAGATTTGAATAACTGTGGTCCGAGCTATACATGTAAATAAATGGCTCTGCCTCCGGTGGTATTCCAGATGATAGGCCAAGTGGTCGTTCTTCCAGACCAGATGGGCCAAGTGGTCGGTCATCTCGTCCTAGCCGTGGCTACAGAGAGTACCACCAGTTCTGACCTGGCTGAGGGGGTGCAGGCGCACACACAGCAGCACAGCCAGGTGAACCAAGTCTATAGAACATGAGCTACTGTGGCTGTTCTACTCTACCTGCATGCTGGTGCACATCTGTCCTGCAGGGTCACAAGTTTTTATTTTGTAAATTTTTTGGTTGGGTGGTTTACAGGTACAATATCAATTCATATATTCAGTTTATATAACATGTAGCTATGGGCACCACAACTTTTTTTTTTTAAAGTAAGAAATACATACAGAAATAATTATTTTGATCAAAAAGGATTTTGTAATCGTACAATTGGTACGTAACCATGTTTTCCACCCCGTCTAGCAACACAGGTTAGTTGTCAGTGCCCACTCCCCTAAACATCCAAGGTTCCTTGTCAACTGAGGATGCTTTTACATCCTCCCCCCCTTCCCATTTCCTCCCAGAGACCAGAGAACCCTCCCCATACCATGCCTTCCCCCTGCCAGCAGTAATCATCTGAGAGATTCAAGGAGCTATCACCGTGAAGTAATATAACATAGCAGATTGAACATTTACAACATTTACTTTGAAAAAAAAAAAGTGTGACTTTGTCCCAGAAGCATTTAACTGCAGTTCACACCCACATTATATGAAGGACTGTGCCTACCTGATTTAGGGGACACGGTGAACAGTTTGGCATGGGGCCAATTTCATCATATAACTTTCCTTGGTGTTAAATACAGTTCAAATAAAGTATAAATTGATGGCTCAGATTATGGGATGTCAAGGTCATATTTTTCCATACTCTGTTCCAGTTAAAGGGTTGTTCAGATTCACTTAGATCTGTGGACCATACTTTTAATGGCTAGCTCAGAACATGAGCTTTCTAAAAGTTGTTTATATGCAGTGCATCCAGAAAGTGTCCAGACCTCTTCTCTTTTTCCACATTTTGTTACGTTACAGTCTTATTCTAAAATGTATTAAATACAATTTGTTCCTCATCTATCTACACACAATACCCCACAATAACAAAGCGAAAACAGGTTTTTAGAAATGTTTGCAAATGTATTACAAAAAAAAAAAAAAAAAACTTATTTACATAAGTATTCAGACGCTTTGATATGAGACTCGAAATTGAGCTCAGGTGCATCCTGTTTCCATTGATCATCCTTGAGATGTTTCTACATCCTGATTGGAGTCCACCTTTGGTAAATTCAATTGATTGAACATGACTTTGAAAGGCACAAACCTGTCTACATAAGGTTCCACAGTTGACAGTGCATGTCAGCTAAAACCAAGCCATGAGGTCAAAGGAATTGTCCGTAGAGCTCCGAGACAGGGTTTTGTTGAAGCACAGATCTGGGTAAGGGTACCAAAAAATGTCTGCAGCATTGACGGTCCCCAAGAACACAGTGGCCTCCATCATTCTTAAATGGAAGAAGTTTGGAACCACCAAGACTCTTCCTAGAGCTGGACGCCCGGCCAAACTGAGCAATCGGGGGAGAAGGGCCTTGTTCAGGGAGGGGACCAAGAACCCGATGGTCACTCTGACAGAGCTCCAGAGTTCCTCTGTGGAGATAGAAGAACCTTCCAGAAGGACAACCATCTCTGCAGCACTCCACCAATCAGGCCTTTATGGTAGTAGCCAGACGGAAGCCACTCCTCAGTAAAAGGCACATGGAGTTTGGAGTTTGTCAAAAGGAACCTAAAGGACTTTCAGACGATAACAAACAAGATTCTCTGGTCTGATCAAACCACGATTGAACTTTTTGGCCTGAATGCCAAGTGTCACGTCTGGAGGATACCTGGCACCATCCCTACGGTGAAGCATGGTGTTGGCAGCATCATGCTGTGGCTGTTTTTCAGCAGCAGGAACTGAGAGACTAGTCAGGATCAATGGAAAGATGAATGCAGCCAAGTACAGAGAGATCCTTGATGAAAACCTCCTTCCGAGCGCTCAGAACCTCAGGCTTGGGCAAAGGTTCAACTTCCAACAGGACAACGACCCTAATCACACAGTCATGACAACGCAGAAGTGGCTTCGGGACAAGTCTCTGAATGTCCTTGAGTGGCCCAGCCAGAGCCTGGACTTGAACCTGATCGAACATCTCTGGAGAGACCTGAAAATAGCTGTGCAGCGACGCTCCCTATCCAACCTGACAGAGCTTGAGAGGATCTGCAGAGAAGAGTGGGAGAAACTCCCCAAATACAGGTGTGTCAAGCTTGTAGCGCCATACCCAAGAAGACTCAAGGCTGTAATCGCTGCCAACGGTGCTTCAACAAAGTACTGAGTAAAGGGTCTGAATATTTATGTTAATGTGATATTTCAGTATTAATTTTAAATACATTTGCAAACATGGGGTATTGTGTGTAGCTTGAGGGGGGGAAACAATTTAATCCATTTTAGAATAAGGCTGTAACGTAACAAAATGTGGGAAAAGTCACGGGGTCTGAATACTTTCCGAATGCACTGTATGTCATATCTTGTTTTCATTAAACCATTTTCTTCATTACCCACCCTTATTCATCAAGTCTGCTAACTTAATTGTAATGGTCAGAATTGTTAACTTATTTTTTTTATACCTTAAGACAAAATATGCTGCTGAAGAGATTCGATATAAAAGGCTGCGGCTACAACTCTGTAATTATAGTGAGTGGGCCTAGGGAGGAGGGGGGTCAGGGACAGGGGAATGGTTTTACAGAGGGTCTTCTGGGTGGGGAGCGACCAGTGCTGTGTGTGTGTGTGGGGGGGGGGGGGGGGGGGGCATTTGAAAAGCCTTAATAGTCCTATCAAATGTTCCAGCTGTGTTGATATCCTAGCAAGAAACCATATTTATATAGCAATGCTCCAAGAAACACACCTGTTCAAAAGGACACACATAAAATAGAGAACCACTTGTACAAAGCCCCAAACAAAACTAATGTGTAATCATACTGATTTATAAGAACCTCAATTACCATTCTTGGTAAAGGCAAAGATCAAGAAGGCAGAATCACTTTCCTTAAATGTATCCATAATTGAAAGAAAATTACTTTTATTACATCCATTGAAAGAATATTGCTTTTGTCAATGTCTTTGATCCAAATATTTATTTATTTATTCTCTGAACAGCATATTGTCTGAATTCATTGAATTCCAAATAGTTATTGGGACAGACATGAATCCCATTCTGGACATGCAGGACAAATCTAATAAGACCAACTACAATCTTGCAGGGTCACATTAATCATAGCCTGGTGTCCTGGTCCCAGATCTGTTTGTCCAGCCTTGCCAATGCATGAGAATTACCAGAGGAGTTAGCAAAACAGCAGAGACTGATCTGGGACCAGGCTACGTTACTCGCCCTTAGTTTGCCTGGTGAAACTCAAGGTCACTTTGCTGACTTGAATGACTGGTAGCATTTGCAATATTATGTTTGTGGTAATTCAACTAACTACGTCTGACCTTTTTGACATTTCAGATTGGGGATGTGCTAGGCGATAGGGTACTTAAATCTGGGACTTGGGCTATGTTTAGACAGGCAGCCCAAATCTATTAAAAAATTCTCACTAATTGGTCTTTTGACCAATCACATCAAATATTTTTTAGAGCTGATCTGATTGGTCAAAAGACCAGTTACTGAAAAACATATCAGAATTGGTCTGCCTGTCTAAATGCAGCCATTGTTTTGTATGATTGTGTATAATATTTGTTTTAAACAACCTTTTACAACAACCTTTTTATTCCATAACTAACCTTGTCATTTCCAGTATTGTATGGGTATAAGGGTTAAACCACAGGTGTCAAACTCATTCCACGGGGGGCCGAGTGTCTGCGGGTTTTCGCTCCTCCCTTGTACTTGATTGATGAATTAACATCACTAATTAGTTAGGAACTCCCCACACCTGGTTGTCTAGGGCTTTATTGAAAGGAAAAACCAAAAACCTGCAGACACTAGGCCCTCCGTGGAATGAGTTTGACACCCCTGGGTTAAACGATCAAGCCCATAGGAAAGAAGAGCATTCAGTTCACACAGTGGCCCTCACTCATGACTTGCTTTCTCTCTCTCCTCTCTCAGATGCCTGCGTTCTCACCCTGGACCCCAACACAGCCTACCGCCAGCTATACCTGTCTAGAGGCAACAGGAAGGCAGCCCTGAAGAGAGAACCACAGGACTACGCTGACAGTGCCTCCAGGTTCGACTGCCTGCCCCAGGTCCTCTGCAAAGAGTCCCTGTCTGGAGGGGCCTACTACTGGGAGGTGGAGTGGAGTGGAGAGGGGGCCTCCGTGGGCGTCACCTACAAGGGCATCAAGAGAGTAGGCTACGGGGACAGCAGCCGCATCGGCTACAACCGCAAGTCCTGGAGCCTCTTCTGCTCCGATTCCAGCTATTCCGCCCGATATGGTAAAGACCAGGTGGAAATCAATGCACCCTACTCCTCCAGGATAGGGGTCTTCCTGGACCACTCAGCAGGCACCCTCTCATTCTACACTGTAGGGGACACCATGTCTCTCATACACCGCTTCAAGGCCTCCTTTGCTGAGCCTGTCTACCCAGGCTTTTGGGTCTGGTATGAGTCAGCGGTCACCATCCGTCAGCTGTCATAATAATATATTACCTATGATTAAATTATGTATTGATCATCATACGTATTGTGATTCAAGTAATATAACTGCACTTGTAATTTGACTCGTTTACTATCCCCTTTTTTCAAATTGTACTATTTAAATTGGCAATGATGTTTTACTTTGTTCTATTGAGGTTTGAATGAATGTTTTATACTGTATATAAATCATCAAATAGAGATAGATATCTCTGAACAATTTGGGTTTGGTGAGTAAAGGAATAAACATGATATCTATAATGTTTTCATAATCATGAAGGATCTACTTTAGAACAGACTGATGTGTCAACTAATATATTTGATAAACAAATATACTCTATGGATCAGATGAATAAAATACACCTGAAGTTGTATATAAATGTATCACACAGAGAAACTGGAATGTGTAATACAAGTTTATTTTATATTAATATAGTATTTCTGTCGCGTGTGCATTCAACACAATAATTGATTTGGAATAATTGTAATAAGCACTATAAAGCTAGGATGACCCTTACTGCCATAATGGAAGACCTGGAAGAAAGGTCTTTATATAAAATGTTTTCCACAAGGGTCGGCCATTGGTGAAATAGCCGACTCACTGTAAACCGGCTACTTTTTCCGCTTCATATAACTGTTCATTTAAGTTTCAATTCTATAGTCAGTATAGCCTTCTTCCGCTAAAATGAACAATATGCATCTTCTAGTGATAAGATGACTTGTCCGTCACAAAGCGAAAAATAAAAATAGGTATTTTAATTGCCTTTGCTTTTATTGGTCTAATATATTACATACTTTTGTTCACTTTCTAGCATTCAAAATAATAGATACTGGCTGCAGTCCAAACACGTCATTTTAACCCCTCAGTCCTTGCGCTAGCCACTTACCCTCTGGGGAATCCCCGTCTAAACCGGATGCAGTTTGATTGCCATCTTAAGTAGAAGTCCAATTCACTAACGTTGCCACCTCGGCCCTCAATTTAGCTTGAGGGAGCAGGTGAACAACTTTGGTCACTTGCAGGGTTATGACACACAATTCAATGCAAACTGTGGCCGCGAAGTGTCAAATTTAATCAACAATGTGGCATCTTCGGCATGTCAGGAAAAAATATGAAGCTAGCTTGCTAGAAAATATACACATTGAAATTAGCGTTGGCAAATTGGCTTAGTCTTGTAGTGAGGAGCCTATAAAACATAGCTAGATTCATAAACATATTTTTTGGAATTCTGAAATTTATTGGAATAAATGACTAAACTATAAAACTAGCTAGCCAGCTATGTATGGGTAACTGTAGCTAGCTACCTGACAGGAGTGCTAGCTAGATATGTTAGCTTAGTAGACTTTTTTTTAAGCTCAACTTCAGGACATTGCCTCTCCAATCATCACTCTCCCTCGCTTGGGCAAGGGACATATTAAGGTACACTCGGATGTGACGATGTAAAACGTCATTCAAGGGCTGAGGGTTTAGGGCCGAGGGATGTCTATTTTGAGTTTGAAACGCAGCCACTGTATCTTTGTCTAAATCCCCAAAACATGTCACTACAACTGAATACATCACTACTGGGACAAGTCAATTTGCTTACCATTAGTACATTAATAAATGCATAAACAAAGTTTTGGGGGAGAAAAAAATATTTAAATATACTTAAATCATGCTTCATTAACATTTTAATTATATTTAAAATTATCTAAATTGGAAGAATTAATTGTACATTTTATTTGTATTTTATTAGCATTTTAAAGTATATTAAATACATTTAAAATGATTAGAATTTGAACTTTTTTTGTACTTTTATATATTCTTACTATATTAGACAATGAGCAAAACAAATATACTTTGAATACACCTGAAATACATTGTATGTATATTTGTCAAAAATTAGAAATATACTAAAATTGTATTTATAGTCTCCTCACTACAAGACTTAGCAAATACACTTCTTCTCATTAACCACATTAGCTATTGTAATAATAATCTTCTCAGCCAATGTTAACTTTGTATTATTCTTTTCACTCAGTCATTTAAATCATTATTGTGGAGTCACTACAATGTTGTTGATCCATCCTCAGTTTTCTCCTATCACAGCCATTTAACTCTGTCACTGTTTTACAATCACCAATGGCTTCATGGTAACATCCCTATGCAGTTTCATTCCTGTCCTGCAGCTCATTTCAGAAGGATGACTGTATCTTTGATATGTCTGGGTGGTGTAATACATAAAACACAGCATAATTATTCGCTTGACCATGCTTACAGAGATTTTCAATGTCTGATTTGATATTGTTACCATCACCTTTTATGAGGCATTCAAAAGGCTCTCTGCTCTTTGTCGTTGAATCTGTGCTTGAAAATCAATACTTGACTGAGGGACCTTACAAATGTTGTATGGGGGACAGAGAATGTGTTAATCATTTAAAAAATCATGTCAACCCCTATTACTTCACACATAGTCCATGTAGCATATTATGTGATTTGTTAACCCACATTTGACTAATTTAGGTTTGCCGTAACAAAGGGGCTGAATTCGTATGCAATGGCTATATTTTAGTTATCTAATTTCTATTATAAATTTTTTACTTTGACATTACAGAGTACTTTGAGTTCATTGTTGACAACAAATTACAATTAAATCCATTTTAACCCCCCTTTTTAACACAATAACATTTGAAGAAATACAAAGGGTATGAATACCTTTGCCAGGCACTGTATACTTATAGTGTACTTGATCACTCACAAGCAGTTTCATAAAACAAAACTGTGTCATTTGAATGAATATAATAAATTACAATTAAAGCGATTGAAATTGAAGTATAGTTTTAATGAGTGTGTTTAAGTTGAATGATAGTGAGCATATAGTATACTTTAATGAATTTAAAGTACACTTTTAATAAGTATACTGAAGGTTGATGATAGTTTATTTATAGTATGTTAAAAGACTGGAAAAATTATGAATATAAAGTACACTTTTAATAAGTGTAATGATATTGTATTTATGGTAGACAGTGCAATAAAAACATATGACGAGAGAGAGAACAGCAGGTCATAACAAGTAAGTGAGAGAGAGAGTGCATGTGAAGGAGTGACAGAGAGAGGGGGAGAGTGAGTGAACGTGAGTGATAGAGACTCCCACTCTCACTCAATCTCTCACTCACTCACTTTCTCTCATTCTCTCTCATTCACACTATGTCATTCACTCATACCCTATCTCACTCTCTGGCAGTGTGAGCAGTGGCAATTTTATCATGTAAATCTTGGTGGGGCAAAAAGAAAATAAAGTGGGATACATGCCAGCAAAGCCACTACACAACACAACACTAAACTATACATTAATTGCACTATAATGGTGACAAACCGTGCCCACAAACTGTCAGGATCTACTTAAAGTTGTCCCAACAGCAGAGTCCCAACAGCAGTCCCAACAGTTTACCACTGGCTATCAGCGGAGCCTTGTCTGGCAGCAAAACAGTTCATTCAGCCTCATTTACTGACTTTAAAAAAACATAGCTGATATGGCTGACTTGCTTAAACAAATGTGGTTTCTTGGAAATATTCTGTATGGAGGAATGGTCTAAGATCCCTCCTAATGGGGTGACAGGTAGCCTAGTGGTTAGAGCATTGGACTAGTAACTGAAAGGTTGCAAGATCGAATCCCCGAGCTGCCAAGGTAAAAATCTGTCGTTCTGTCCCTGAACAAGGCAGTTAACCCACTGTTCTTAGGCTGTCATTGAAAATAAGAATTTGAGGGCCTCCCGGGTGGTGCAGTGGTCTAGGGCACTGCATCGCAGTGCTAACTGCGCCACCAGAGTCTCTGGGTTCGCGCCCAGGCTCTGTCGCAGCCGGCCGCGACCGGGAGGTAAGTGGGGCGACGCACAATTGACATAGCGTCGTCCGGAGTAGGGAGGGTTTGGCCGGTAGGAATATCCTTGTCTCATCGCGCTCCAGCGACTCCTGTGGCGGGCCGGGCGCAGTGCGCGCCAGCCAAGGGGGCCAGGTACACGGTGTTTCCTCCGACACATTGGTGCGGCTGGCTTCCGGGTTGGAGGCGCGCTGTGTTAAGAAGCAGTACGGCTGGTTGGGTTGTGCTTCGGAGGACGCATGGCTTTCGACCTTCGTCTCTCCCGAGCCCGTACGGGAGTTGTAGCGATGAGACAAGGTAGTAATTACTAGCGATTGGATACCACGAAAATTGGGGAGAAAATGGGATTAAAAAATAAAAAAATAAAATAAAAAATAAGAATTTGTTCTTAACTGACTTGCCTAGTTAAATAAAGGTAAAATTTAAAAATATTATCTTGACTTTAACATTCATCTGAAGACTGTTATTTATCTAATTACCTAAATATGTTTAATTGTTACCCGATTAAATTTCATGTAACAATTAACTCATTAGGATCTGGGGCACCATGAGTGCAGTTCTTTAAAGAGTTACCATCTCCCGAATTAAACTCTAAAGGTCTTTACCTATTACATCTATAAACAGTCAATTTATTAATCATAACCTCGTATCAAAAGTCGTAACCTCCTTGTATCTGCAAAAACCAGAACCTTACTACACAAATTGGTTATTTTATTATTTTATTTTTTTATTATTTAGTTACTAGCTAATTAAAAGGTAACACAGGATAAATACACACACTTAAAAAACAGGACCCTCACGGACTGACAACAATATGGCTGCTCGTTACAAAAGACATGGAGAGGGCGAGAGAGAGAGAGGGACAGTCACTTAACGTTGGTACATTTAGAAACTACTCTCACTTATAGTAATCCTATACACATGAACCATCGCCCGCTTGGACTAAGAAATCATGAATGTATTGATGTGAAATGCCTTGGTTCACCGTGTATTTCCCTCGGAACCGGGCTGCCTTGGAAAGGGGGTTGGGCCTTTTCGCAGCACGCTTATAAGGCTCTGATTGTCCAAAAGGGTTCCAACAAGTCTTCTACTGTTGTTCTCCTCTGCAGTTGTCCGGTATCCGGTGACTTGTCATGTAGTCCTAAACACAACTACAGTTTATTTTCCTTCCATTCGCTCTGGAAGATGCTTCTTTGAAGATAGGCTAGCCAGTCGTGTCGATGGTTCCTTGTAGGGTAATGAGAGTAGCGTAATACGATGGTTTGAACAGAGTAGTCAAATGGTCCCACTTAAATTCACTTTCGAATATACTTTACTTAGGCCAGCTAATCAGCTGTACCAGTGATTGTCCGGGTGGTGAGTTTATCGTCTCTACCTCGTGTTGAGATTCAGAGTTCAGACCACTTTAAACATAAGCTGCAGCTCTACGTTTCTCTGATCTGGTATGTTAATTTCTTTATGCAGTTTGTTTGAAAGGGTGGTTCCATCAGGCTGACACGCTCTCTGACCTCACTTAGGGGCATGACTTGTCACTGTGCAAAGTTTATGTAGGAGGGGGTTAATAATAAAAATATGTAAAATAACTTATGGCTCCTAAAATCACACCCCTCTCTTAACAAAACACTTTCATAATTTTTCACATTACATGCACAACGCATAGGATGGACACTTCAGACATGTAGTGGGTATACTTTCCAAGTTACAGTATTTCCTTTACAACTTTCTTAATGACATCACAAAATAACAAACAAAATTACATTGGTGTTCTATAGATCGCCTGTCACGTTCCTGACCTATTTATGTTAGTTTGTTATGTGTGTTAGTTGGTCAGGACGTGAGGTTGGGTGGGCATTCTATGTTTTCTGTTTCTGTGTTGGTTTTGGGTTGCCTGGTATGGCTCTTAATTAGAGGCAGGTGTTTAGCGTTCCTCTAATTAAGAGTCATATTTAGGTAGGCGTTGTCACAGTGTTCGTTGTGGGTGATTGTCTTCCGTGTCTGTGTCTGTACACCACGCGGGACTGTTTACGGTTTGTTCGGTTTGTGTAGCCTATGTTCCTATTCGTGCGTTTTTCTGGTCTATGTTATACGTTTGTAGCCTGTATGTGCACTTCGTTCATAGCTTCACGATCGTTTTCTTGTTTTGTTAGTGTGTAAGTGTTTTTGTTTCGTTTTTGTCTTCGTATTCATTAAAAGGAATATGGCTTATTTTCCTACTGCTGCGTTTTGGTCCGTCAATCCTCCACACGATCGTGACAGAATTACCCACCAATACAGGACCAAGCGGCATGTAAAGCGGCAACAGGACCCACCTACACAGGATTCTTGGACATGGGAGGAGATACTGGATGGTAAGGGGCCGTGGGCACAACCGGGAGAATATCGCCTTCCTCGTGAAGAGCTGGAGGCAGCTAAAGCCGAGAGGAGGCGATATGAAGAGGCAGCACGGAGACAAGGCTGGAAGCCCGTGAGTACAACCCAAAAATTTCTTGGGGGGGGCCTTAAAGGGAGTGTGGCGAAGTCAGGTAGGAAACCTGCGCCTACTCCCTGTACTTACCGTGGAGAGCGAGAGTACGGGCAGACATCGTGTTACGCAGTAGAGCGCACGGTGTCTCCTGTACGCGTGCATAGCCCGGTTCGGTACATTCCAGCTCCACGTATCGGCCGGGCTAGACTGAGCGTTGAGCCGTATGTCATGAAGCCGGCCCAACGCATCTGGTCACCAGTGCGTCTCCTCGGGCCGGCGTACATGACACCAGCCTTGCGCATGGTGTCCCCGGTTCGCCTACATAGGCCGGTGCGGGTTATTCCACCTCCCCGCACTGGTCAGGCGACGGGGAGCATACAACCAGGTAAGGTTGGGCAGGCTCGGCGCTCAAGGGAGCCAGTACGCATGCACGGTCCGGTATTTCCGGCGCCACCTCCCCGCCCCTACCCAGTACCACCAGTGCCTCCTCCACCCACTAGCCCTATGGTGCGTGTCTCCAGCCCTTTACCACCAGTGCATAAACCACGCACCAAGCCTCCTGTGTGTCCCCAGAGTCCTGTGCGTCCTGTTGCTGCTCCCCGCACTAGCCCTGAGATGCGTGTCCCCAGTCCGGTACCACCAGTTCCGGCACCACGCACTAGGCCTAATGTGCGCTCCCAGGGTCCAGTATGCCCTGTTCCTGCTCCCCGCACTAGCCCTGAGATGCGTGTCCCCAGCCCGGTACCACCAGTTCCGGCACCACGCACCAGGCCTACAGTGCGCCTCAGCCGGCAAGAGTCTGTCGTCTGCACAGCGATGCCTGAACTGCCCGTCTGCCAAGCGCCATCTGAGCCATCCGTCTACCCAGCGCCATCTGAGCCATCCGTCTACCCAGCGCCATCTGAGCAATCCGTCTACCCAGCGCCATCTGAGCCATCCGTCTGCCCCGAGCCATTAGATCCGCCCGTCTGTCCCGAGCCGTCAGAGCCGTTCGTCAGGCAGGAGCCGCTAGAGCCGTTCGTCAGACAGGATCTGCCAGAGCCGCCAACCAGACAGGATCTGCCAGAGCCGCCAACCAGACAGGATCTGCCAGAGCCGCCAACCAGACAGGATCTGCCAGAGCCGCCAACCAGACAGGATCTGCCAGAGCCGCCAACCAGACAGGATCCGCCAGAGCCGCCCGCCAGACAGGAGCCGCTAGAGCCGCCCGTCAGACAGGATCTGCCAGAGCCGCCAACCAGACAGGATCTGCCAGAGCCGCCAACCAGACAGGATCTGCCAGAGCCGCCAACCAGACAGGATCTGCCAGAGCCGCCAACCAGACAGGATCTGCCAGAGCCGTCAGCCAGCCATGAGCGTCGAGAGCCGTCAGCCTGCCATGAGCGTCGAGCCGTCAGCCTGCCATGAGCGTCGAGAGCCGTCAGCCTGCCATGAGCGTCGAGAGCCGTCAGCCAGCCATGAGCGTCGAGAGCCGTCAGCCAGCCATGAGCGTCGAGAGCCGTCAGCCAGCCATGAGCGTCGAGAGCCGTCAGCCAGCCATGAGCGTCGAGAGCCGTCAGCCAGCCATGAGCGTCGAGAGCCGTCAGCCAGCCATGAGCGTCGAGAGCCGTCAGCCAGCCATGAGCGTCGAGAGCCGTCCAGCCAGGACCTGCCAGAGTCCCTCAGCCAGGATCTGCCAGAGTATCTCAGCCGGGACCTGCCCCTTGTCCCGGTGCTGCCCCTTGTCCCGGTGCTGCCCCTTGTCCCGGTGCTGTCCCTTGTCCCGGTGCTGCCCCTTGTCCCGGTGCTGCCCCTTGTCCCGGTGCTGCCCCTTGTCCCGGTGCTGCCCCTTCTCCCGGTGCTGCCCCTTCTCCCGGTGCTGGCCGTTCATTTAGGGGGTTTTAGTTGGAGGGTGGTCATTGGTAGGGGTAGACAGAAGCGGGGAGTGACTATGGTGGTGTGGGGACAGCGTCCGGAGCCTGAGCCACCACCGTGGTCAACTGCCCACCCAGACCCTCCCCTGGACTTTGTGCTGGTGCGCCCGGCGTTCGCACCTTGAGGGGGGGGGGGGTTCTGTAACGTTCCTGACCTGTTTTATGTTGTTTTTGTATGTGTTTATGGTCAGGGCGTGTGTTTTGGGTGGGCAGTCTATGTTTTCTGTTTCTATGTTGGTTTTGGGTTGCCTGGTATGGCTCTTAATTAGAGGCAGGTGTTTTGCGTTTTCCTCTAATTGAGAGTCATATTTAGGTAGGGTGTTCTCACTGTTTGTTTGTGGGTGATTGTCTCCTGTTTCGTCGATGTATGTACCATACGGGACTGTTTGGCTGTTCGTTCGTTTTGATGTAGTCTGTTTCCTGTCCGTGAGTTCTACGTTTAGTTAGTTAAGTTCATGTTCAGGTTTCGTCTACGTCGTTTTCTTGTTTTGTAATTTTGTAAGTGTTTTGTTTTCGTGTGCCGTCGTTTCAAATAAAGAGATGGCATATTTCCCTACTGCTGCGTATTGGTCCACTGATCCTTCTCTCCTCTCCTCGTCCGAGGAAGAGGAGGACAACAGCCTTTACAACAACAAAATCAAAATGATCAATAAAAATAAAATAAACTACAAATAACAGAATCAACACTACAGCTTCAAACATCACAAATACAATTATTATTCAATCCAAACAGTTGCAATTCTCATTAAATTCATTCAACAAGAAAGTCCTAAACTTCAAGATGTAGGGAGTTTTGTAGGCTATTCCAAAAATGGGGGCACTAAAACGAAAGGCAGGTTTACCTAGATTGGAATGTACTAGTGGAACCTCAAGAGTTAACCATCCCTGTGAACAGGTTTGTTGTCTCATATTTAAAATGTTTAACAGTGAAGTGAGGTAGGTCAGAAGCTTGTGTAATAAAGCTTTGTAAACAAAAACGGAGTAATGAAGTGACCTACGGGATTAATGAGGACCAGGCAATATAGGATGCAATGATGCATATTAAAACTGTCACTTTGATAAAGCGAAGGGCGCTATGGTAGACAGCATCCAAAGGTTTAAGAGCAATGGCTGCTGCATTCCGATAAATGGTGTCACCATAGTCAAGAACTGGCAGGAAAGTTGATTGACTTTGCAATCTGCTTCCTGCTGCTAAAGGAGAGGCATGATCTATTTCTATAAAATAAGCCTACTTTAAATATCAGCTTCTTAACTAGCTCAACCATATGTTTTTTAAATGTCAAACTATTGTCAATACAAAAGCCCCGATATTTATAGCTGGTAACCTGCTCGAAGAGAATTAGAAAATAGCATACATTTAGTTATTCCTGCATTAAGTACCAATTTTACATCAACAAGGACTTTCTGCAAGGCAACACAATCTGATTGCAGCTCCAACATAGCATGGTCAGCGATAGGGGCAATAGTGTACATAAGGTTTTTGCAGATAGACCAATATAACTTATAGAAATGGTAAAGAGGACAGGTCCCAAAATTGACCCCTACACTTTTAGTAATATTGTAGTAACTTGACACCATCAGAAAGCACACATTGTGTCCTGTCTCACAGATAGTTCCCAAACCAGTTGCAAGACGCCTGGTCGAGGCCAGTGGTGGAAAAAGTACCCAATTGTCATACTTGAGTAAAAGTAAAGATACCTTAATAGAAAATGAATAAAATAAAAGTTAGTCAACCTGTAAAATATTACTTGAGTAAAAGTCTAAAAGTATTTGGTGTTAAATATAGTTAAGTATCAAAACAAATGTAATTGATTAAATACAATATACTTAAGTATCAAAAGTTAAATGTATAAATCATTTAACATTCCTTATATTAAGCAAACCAGACGGCATGATTTTCTTGTTTTATTATTTTATGGATAGCCAAGGACACATTGATGACATAATTGACAAATAAAGCATTTGTGGCAGTAGGGATGACCAGGGATGTAAGGGCTGTCTTCCTCCTCATCCTCGGACGAGGAGAGGAGAGAAGGATCATCAGACCAAAATGCAGCATTTGGGAAATAAGCCATCTTTTATTTCAATACGACGATGGCAACACGAAAAACAAAACACTTTCAAAATTTACAAAACAAGAAAACGACGTCGACGAAACCTGAACATAAACTTACATAACTACACGTAAACTCACGGACAGGAAACAGACGACATCAAAATAAACGAACAGCCAAACCGTATGGTACATACATTCGACGAAACAGGAGACAATCACCCACAAACAAACAGTGAGAACACCCTACCTAAATATGACTCTTAATTAGAGGAGAACGCAAAACACCTGCCTCTAATTAAGAGCCATACCAGGCAACCAAAACCAACATAGAAACAGAAAACATAGACTGCCCACCCAAAACACATGCCCTGACCTAAACACATACAAAAACAACATAAAACAGGTCAGGACCGTTACAGAACCCCCCCCCCCCTCAAGGTGCGAACGCCGGGCGCACCAGCACAAAGTCCAGGGGAGGGTCTGGGTGGGCAGTTGACCACGGTGGTGGCTCCGGCTCTGGACGCTGTCCCCACACCACCATAGTCACTCCCCGTTTCTGTCTTCCCCTCCCAATGACCACCCTAAAACTAACATCCCCTAAATAAACGGCCAGCACCGGGAGAAGGGGCAGCACCGGGAGAAGGGGCAGCACCGGGACAAGGGGCAGCACCGGGACAAGGGGCAGCACCGGGACAAGGGGCAGCACCGGGACAAGGGGCAGCACCGGGACAAGGGGCAGCACCGGGACAAGGGGCAGCACCGGGACAAGGGGCAGCACCGGGACAAGGGGCAGCACCGGGACAAGGGGCAGCACCGGGACAAGGGGCAGCACCGGGATAAGGGGCAGCACCGGGATAAGGGGCAGCACCGGGATAAGGGGCAGCACCGGGATAAGGGGCAGCACCGGGACAAGGGGCAGCACCGGGATAAGGGGCAGGTCCCGGCTGAGGGACTCTGGCAGATCCCGGCTGAGGGGCTCTGGCAGATCCCGGCTGAGGGGCTCTGGCAGATCCCGGCTGAGGGGCTCTGGCAGATCCCGGCTGAGGGGCTCTGGCAGATCCCGGCTGAGGGGCTCTGGCAGGTCCCGGCTGAGGGGCTCTGGCAGGTCCCGGCTGAGGGGCTCTGGCAGGTCCCGGCTGAGGGGCTCTGGCAGGTCCCGGCTGAGGGGCTCTGGCATGTCCCGGCTGAGGGGCTCTGGCAGGTCCATAGCAGGACGGCTCTGGCAGGTCATAGCAGGATGGCTCTGGCTGGTCATGGCAGGACGGCTCTGGCTGGTCATGGCAGGACGGCTCTGGCTGGTCATGGCAGGACGGCTCTGGCTGGTCATGGCAGGACGGCTCTGGCTGGTCATGGCAGGACGGCTCTGGCTGGTCATGGCAGGACGGCTCTGGCTGGTCATGGCAGGACGGCTCTGGCTGGTCACGGCAGGACGGCTCTGTAGGGAGGAGAAGGAGAGACAGCCTGGTGCGTGGTCTAGGCACTGGCTGCGCTGGAGAGGAGGAAACAGCAGGAGAGAGAACCCGGAGAGACAGCCTGGTACGGGGGGCTGCCACCGGAGGACTGGTACATGGAGGTGGCACCGGGTCTACCGGACCGTGAAGGAGGACACGTGCTCTTGAGCACCGAGCCTCCCCAACCCTACCAGGTTGAATGGTCCCCGTAGCCCTGCCAGTGCGGCGAGGTGGAATAGCCCGCACTGGGCTATGCAGGCGAACCGGGGACACCACCTGTAAGGCTGGTGCCATGTACGCCGGCCCGAGGAGACGTACTGGAGGCCAGATACGTTGGGCCGGCTTCATGACATCCGGCTCGATGCCCAACCTAGCCCTCCCAGTGCGGCAAGGTGGAATAGCCCGCACTGGGCTAAGCACGCGTACTGGGGACACCGTGCGCTTTACCGCATAACACGGTGTCTTACCAGTACGACGCCTTCTACCTCCACGGTAAGCACGGGGAGTTGGCTCGGGTATCCTACCCGGCTTTGCCACACTCCTCGTGTGCCCCCCCCCCCAAGAAATTTTTGGGTCTGACTCACGGGCTCCCAACCGCGTCGCCGCGCTGCCTCCTCATACCAGCGCCTCTCAGCCTTCGCTGCTTCCAACTCCTCCTTGGGACAGCGATATTCCCCTGGCTGAGCCCAAGGTCCTCTACCATCCAGGATCTCCTCCCAAGTCCAGGAGTCCTTGTTGCTCTGTTGAGCATTCCCTTGCCGCTTGGTCTTAGCGTGGTGGGTGATTCTGTAACGGCTGTCTTCCTCCTCATCCTCGGACGAGGAGAGGAGAGAAGGATCATCAGACCAAAATGCAGCATTTGGGAAATAAGCCATCTTTTATTTCAATACGACGATGGCAACACGAAAAACAAAAGAACGCAAAACACCTGCCTCTAATTAAGAGCCATACCAGGCAACCAAAACCAACATAGAAACAGAAAACATAGACTGCCCACCCAAAACACATGCCCTGACCTAAACACATACAAAAACAACATAAAACAGGTCAGGACCGTTACAAGGGATGTTCTCTTGATAAGTGTGTGAATTGGATAGAAAAAAAATCTGTCCTGCTAAGCATTCGAAATGTAATAAGTACTTTTGGGGAAAGGGAAAATGTATGGAGTAAAAAGTACATTATCTTTTAGGAATGTATTGGAGTAAAAGTAAAAGTTGTCAAAAATAGAAATAGTAAAGTACAGATACCCCAAAAATATACTTAAGTAGTACTTGAAAGTATTTTTACTTAAGTACTTTACACCGCTGGGCGAGGCCCATTTCAGACAACCTTTGAATGAGTAAGGGAATAGTCAACAGTATCAAAGGCCTTGGATAGGTCTATAAATATGTCAGCACAGTCATTCCAATGATCTAAGCCAGGTATTCCCAACTGGGGTACGCGCAATGCCATCGGGGGTACGGCAAAAAATAATGTGATTCACATTTTTTCTTCACATTTTACAACAGGGCTATAATTTTGGATGAGGTTTTTTTCTCGCCTGAGTAGCCTCGTTTCACTGCCAAAAATAAAATTAAACCATCTAATATTCAGCGAAATAACAACACAATGTCAAATACAGGTAGCGTAGTCAAATAATTAACATCCAATCACATTAACCATTACTCTCTCGTGGGAATTCCACTAATGGGCCGTAATGTAGCCAAACGTAGCTGCTGCTCATGTTTGTATCTGTACTGATGGCGCAAAAACCATGACAGGGAGACATAGTGGAGTGGTAACGTGCATGCAAACAGTTGCTCCCGACGCCACTTAGGTACACTGCAGCATCCACCGTGAGGCTCTTGCTGCCAAGGGAATGCCTGACTTGAAAGATGTTTTGGACACTACAGTGAAAATGGTTAACTTTGTTAAAACAAGGCCCCTGAACTCTCGTGTATTTTCTGCACAATGCAATGATATGGGCAGTGACCATGTAACGCTTTTACAACATACAGAAGTGCGCCCGGTTATCAAGGGGCAAACTATTGACACGTATTTTTAAATTGAGAGACGAGCTAAAAGTTTTCTTTACTGACCATCATTTTCACTTGTCTGACTGCTTGCATGATGACGAGTTTCTCACACGACTGGCCTATATGGGTGATGTTTTTTCTCGTCTGAATGATCTGAATCTAGGATTACAGGGACTCTCCGCAATTCAATGTGCTGGACAAAATTGAGGCTATGATTAACTTCTTTGGGGTAGGGGGCAGTATTTTCACGTCCGGATGAAAAGTGTGCCCAGTGTAAACTGCCTGCTACTCAGGCCCAGAAGCTAAGGTATGCATATTATGAGTTTGATTTGGATAGAAAACACTCTGAAGTTTCTAAAACTGTTTGAATGATGTCTGTGAGTATAACAGAACTCATATGGCAGGCAAAAACGTGAGAAAAAATCCAACCAGGAAGTGTGAAATCTGAGGTTTTTAGTTTTTCAACTCTTTGCTTATCCAAGATACAGTGGAAATGAGGTCATGTTGCACTTCCTAAGGCTTCCACTAGATGTCAACATTCTTTAGAACCTTGTATGACGCTTCTACTGTGAAGTGGGGGCGAATGAGAGGGGATTGAGTAAGGTCTGCCATGAGCTGACCATGCGCTGATCATGCGCGTTCATGTGCAAGTTAGCTTGAGTTCCATTGCATTTCTGAAGAAAAAGGAACTCTCCGGTTGGAACATTTTTGAAGATTGATGTTAAAAACATCCTGAAGATTGATTCTATACTTCGTTTGACATGTTTCTACGGACTGTAACATGATTTTCGTCTGAACTTTTGCCTGGACCTGCCCGCGCGTTGTGAGTTTAGATTGTGTACTGAACGCGCGATCAACAAGGAGGAATTTGGACATAAATGATGGACATTATCGAACAAAACAAACATTTATTGTGGAACTGGGATTCCTGGGAGTGCATTCTGATGAAGATCATCAAAGGTAAGTGAATATTTATAATGCTATTTCTGACTTCTGTTGACTCCAACATGACGGATATCTCTTTGGGTTGATTTGTTGTCTGAGCGTCGTACTCAGATTATTGCATGGTTTGCTTTTTCCGTAAAGTTTTTTTTAAATCTGACACAGCGGTTGCATTAAGGAGAAGTGGATCTAAAATTCCATGTATAACACTTGTATTTTCATCAACATTTATGATGAGTATTTCTGTAAATTGTTGTGGCTCTCTGCAAAATCACCGGATGTTTTGGAACTACTGAACATAACGCGCCAATGGAAACTCAGATTTTTGGATATAAATATGAACTTTACTGAACAAAACATACATGTATTGTGTAACATGAAGTCCTAGGAGTGTCATCTGATGAAGATTCAGATTCATTTTATCTATATTTCTGTTTTTTGTGACTCCTCTCTTTGGCTGGAAAAATGGCTGTGTTTTTCTGTGACTTTTTGAATTCGGACACTGTGGCTGGATTTACAACAAGTGTATCTTTAAAATGGTGTAAAATACATGTATGTTTGAGGAAATTTAATTATGGGATTTCTGTTGTTTTGAATTTGGCACCCTGCAGTTTCACTGGCTGTTGACGAGGTGAGACGCTACCGTCCCACATACCATAGAGAGGTTAAGAAGTTGGAGCTCTTCTCTGTCTGCATTAACCTCTTGGAACTATAGGGGGTGCTGTTCCGCATTAGCATATTTGTGTCTCCAAATTAAACTGCCTCGTGCTAAATTCTTGATCGTACAATATGCATATTATTGTTATTATTGGATAGAAAACACCTTCTAGTTTCTATAGAAGTTGAAATTTTGTCTCTGAGTTGTACAGAACAATTTCTACAGCACTTTTCATGACAGGGTTCAGATTTCAATTTTTTTTACCTCTGATCTGGGGTCTGTTTTTAAGGCGACAGTGAATGCTATGAAGAAACCGACACTGCCTACGTCTTCCTCTGGGTGTCTGTACGTCATCACGCTTTCAATGGAATCGATGGGATATTCACAGCCAGTATAAAAGACCAAAATGTATAGAGACCGCCCTTTCTCGTCGTGCGCCTGAAGCGTGAAGGGCATCGGACCTGCCTCGTTCCAAATCGTTTTCTAACCAGCAATATTTCTCCGGTCATGTTTTCACTCGTTTTAGGTGTTAAAAACATCAAAATGTAGTTAATTTGAACCGTTTTATAGCAATTTATATCCGTTTAGTGCGATTTTAGAGGAATTTATTTGTTGTGCACTCTGAAACTTTGGACACGTTTTGGGGTGTCGGTCGTTGGTGGTGGACATTTCGAAGGACAGAGGACATCTATCGACCAAAAGACGTTTATAACATAGAAAGGATACATTGCCCAAGAATCTGATGGAAGAACACCTCAAAGTAAGCAATATTTAATATGATAAATCGTGTTTCTGTCGAAATATTTTAAACGCACATTTCGCCATTTTGTTTGGTATAGCTTCACTTGGCGAACCCTGTATTGAAAAGTAAGGATAATTTTAAAAATGTAAATCAGCGGTTGCATTAAGAACTAATTTGTCTTTCGATTCCTGTAAACCCTGTATTTTTTAGTCAAGTATATGATTAGCTATTAATTAAACCAGATCACTCTGAAAGATGGCGACCGACATTTTCAGGCTTGTTTTGCTACTATTTTCATTGTGTAACCACGGTTTTGTATGGCTAAATATGCACCTTTTCGAACAAACTGTATATGTATATTGTAAAATGATGTTACAGGAGTGTCATCGGAAGAATTCTGAGAAGGTTAGTGAAAAAATTAATATCTTTTGGCGATGTTGACTTTTATCGCTCACTTTGGCTAGAATCAATGCTGGGCTGCTATGTGCTATGTGCTACGCTAATATAACGATTTATTGTGTTTTCGCTGTAAGACACTTAGAAAATCTGAAATATTGTCTGTATTCACAGGATCTGTGTCTTTCGATTCGTGTATGCTGTGTATTTTTACGAAATGTTTGATGATTAGTAGTTAGGTAAACACGTTGCTCATTGTAATTATTCTAGTCCATTTGTGACGGTGGGTGCAATTGTAACCTATGGCAGCTACCTGAAATATGCACTTTTTTCTAACAAAACCTATCCCATACCATAAATATGTTATCAGACTGTCATCTAATGAGTTTTTTTGTTGGTTAGGGGCTATAAATATCTTAGTTTAGCCGAATTGGTGATGGCTACTGGTGTTGGTGGACAAATAAAAGATGGTGGATTATGCTAATGTGTTTTTAGGTAATAGATGTACATCTTTACATATTGTGTCTTCCCTGTAAAACATTTTAAAAATCGGAAATGGTGGCTTTATTCACAAGATCTGTATCTTTCATCTGGTGTCTTGGACTTGTGATTTAATGATATTTAGATGCTACTATCTACTTGTGAAGCTATGCTAGCTATGCTAAACAGTGTGTGGGGGGTGGGGGGTGCTCCCGGATCCGGGTTTCTGAGGCAGTAGAAGTTAACAAGGACAACACACAGGTCTTTCCATCATTGTATAATTGTTTGTGTGTAAATTAACACAAGCTTACGGACAATGTCAAATGTGTTATAGTGAAGCACCTGAATGAGTTGGGTGCGCAATTACGCAGATACTTTTCCAAAACGGATGACACAAACAACTGGATTTGTTATCCTTTTCATGCCCTGCCTCAAGTCCACTTACCGATATATGAAAAAGAGAGCCTCATCGAAATTGCAACAAGCAGTTCTGTGAAAATTGAATTTAAATCAGAAGTCTTCCGTGGTAAAATATAGGTGAAATAAAAAAATGAAAGGAAAATGTTTTTATTTTTATTTTTGTGCAGCTCACATAATATAATTAAAACATATGCATTAAGCTGTCTGTAGTGGAATACATGTGGCAAAAACAAAGTGTGGAGATTAACAGATGCATTTCTATTGTTTCTAAAATATTTTTTACAACGGTGGGGGAGCGCCAAGTGGAAGGCACGGGGGCATCAAAACAGCGCCCGATGAGTCATCTAGTGTATATATAAATCATTTGAATAAATCAACTTCAGCCTGTAGTGGAATCTGTACCAAATGGTCTATGTTTCAGTTTCAAGTTTTAATCACGTGCCCAAGTACAGTCGTGGCCAAAAGTTTTGAGAATGACACAAATATTAATTTTCACAAAGTCTGCTGCCTCAGTTTGTATGATGGCAATTTGCATAGACTCCAGAATGTTATGAAGAGGGATCAGATGAATTGCAATTAATTGCAAAATCCCTCTTTGCCATGCAAGTGAACTGAATCCCCAAAAAACATTTCCACTGCATTTCAGCCCTGCCACAAAAGGACCAGCTGACATCATGTCAGTGATTCTCTCGTTAACACAGGTGTGAGTGTTGACGAGGACAAGGCTGGAGATCACTCTGTCATTGAGTTCGAATAACCGACTGGAAGCTTCAAAAGGAGGGTGGTGCTTGGAATCATTGTTCTTCCTCTGTCAAACATGGTCAAACACGTGCCGTCATCATTGCTTTGCACAAAAAGGGCTTCACAGGTAGGGATATTGCTGCCAGTAAGATTGCACCTAAATAAACCATTTATCGGATCATCAAGAACTTCAAGGAGAGCGGTTCAATTGTTGTGAAGAAGGCTTCAGGGCGCCCAAGAAAGTCCAGCAAGCGCCAGGACCGTCTCCTAAAGTTGATTCAGCTGCGGGCTCGGGGCACCACCAGTACAGAGCTTGCTCAGGAATGACAGCAGGCAGGTGTGAGTGCATCTGCATGCACAGTGAGGCGAAGACTTTTGGAGGATGGCCTGGTGTCAAGAAGGGCAGCAAAGAAGCCAATTCTCTCCAGGAAAAACATCATGAACAGACTGATATTCTGCAAAAGGTACATGGGATTGGACTGCTGAGGACTGGGGTAAAGTAATTTTCTCTGATGAATCCCCTTTCCGATTGTTTGGGGCATCCTGAAAAAAGCTTGTCCGGAGAAGACAAGGTGAGCGCTACCATCAGTCCTGTATCAATTGTAAATGAGAACTTGTTCTCAACTTGCCTACCTGGTTAAATAAAGGTGAAATAAAAAATCATGCCAACAGTAAAGCATCCTGAGACCATTCATGTGTGGGGTTGCTTCTCAGCCAACAATGCAGTAATCAATAAAATGTAGTACTAAAAATAAGGTAGAACAAAAACACAAAAAAAAAATTAGAATAACAAAATAAGTAGATAGAAGCTGTTCAGTAGCCTGTTGCTGTCAAACTTGATGCACTGGCACCACTTGCCATGCGGAAGCAGAGAGAACAGTCTATGGCTTGGGTGGTTGGAGTCTAACAATTTTCCGGGCCTTCCTTTCACACCTTCTGATATAGAGGCTCTGGATGGCAGAGAGCTCGGCCCCAGTGATGTACTGAGCTGTACGCACCACCCTTTGTAGCACAATGCGATCGAGGGTGGTGCTGTTGCCATACCAAGTAGTGATGCAACCAGTCAAGATTTTATCAATGGTGCAGCTGTAGAACTTTTTGAGGATTTGAGGGCCCATGCCAAACCTTTAAAACCTCCTGAGGGAGAAGAGGCACTGTCGCGTCTTCTTCACAACTGTGCTTGTGTCTGTGGACCATTTTAAGTCCTTAGTGATTTGGACACTGAGGAACTTGAAGCTCTCAACCCGCTCCACTGCAATCCCGTCAATGTGGATGGGGTGTGCTCGCCCCCTGTTTCCTGTAGTCCACAATCAGCTCCTTGGTCTTACTGAGTTGAGGGAGAGGTTTTTGTACTGGCACCACACTGCCAGGTCACTAACCTGCTCTCTGTAGGCTGTCTCATCATTGTCAGTGATCAGGACTAGCACTGTTGTGTTGTCAGCAAACTTGATGATGATGTTGGAGTCGTGCGTCGCCCCACAGTCATGGGTGAACAGGGAGTACAGGAGGGGACTAAGCACACACCCCTGTGGGGCCCCTGTGTTAAGGGTCAGCGTGGCGGAGGTGATGTTGCCTACCCTCACCACCTGGGGTCGGCCCGTCAGAAAATCCAGGATCCAATTAAAGAGGGAGGTGTTCAGTCCCAGGGTCCTAAGTTTTGTGACGAGCTTGGAGGGGACAATGGTGTTGAACGCCGAGCTGTAGTCAATGAACATTATTCTCACATAGGTATTCCTCTTTTCTCGGTGGTTGCGGGCAGTATGGAGTGCAATTGAGATTGGATCTTTTGGGGCGGTATGCAAATTGGAGTGAGTCTAAGATGACGGAGTTGGTATGTGCCATAACCAGGCTTTCAAAGCACTTCATGATTACAGAAGTGAGTGCTAACGGGCGGTAGTCATTGTGGCATGAAGCCTTAGAGTTCTTGGGAACAGGAATGACGGTCAGCTTAAGACATGTGGGGATTACAGACTGGAACAAGGAGAGGTTGAAAATGACCTTGAATACACCTGCAAGCTGTTATGCGCATGCTCTGAGAATGTGCCCTGGAATACCGTCTGGCCCCCGGTCTTGTGAGTGTTGACCTGATTAAAGACCTTACTCACATCGACCTCGGAGAGCGAGATCACCCAGTCCTCCGGGGTGGTGGGGGCCCTCACGCACGGCACAGTGTTGTTATTTTCGAGGCGTGCATAAAATGCATTGAGTTAATCTGACAGAGAGGCATCATTCACCAGATCACAGCTGGGTCTTCCTTTGTAATCCTTAATGGATTATGGCCCCTGCGTCAGAGCCTGTGTAATATGATTCCACCTTATTCCTAGATTGTCCTTTTGCTCATTTGATGTCTATGCCGTAGCGGGACTTCATGTACTTATTCCTGTCCTCAGCCGTAGCCGCAGGGTCGTCTGTGATAGCACTCTCTGCAGTAGCCCTGTCCTTTAGTTCAGCGCCAACCTCTGTGTTAATCCAAGGCCTTTGATTGTGGAAGCAGCAAACCTTCACTGTGGGGACAACATTGCCTATGTATTTAAGCCGGTGACGGAGGTGCGTAGCTCGTCGATGTTATCAGCAGAGTCTCTGAACATATTCCAATCAGTGCTAGCAAAGCAGTCCTGTAGCATAATCTCTGATTCTGATGACCAGAAGGCCAGCATCCTGGAGCTGCGGGTACTATTTAATGAAGCTGCCAGTTGAGGACTTCTGAGGCGTCTGTTTCTCAAACCAGACACTCTAATGTACTTGTCTTCTTGCTCAGTTGTGCACCGGGGCCTCCCACTCCTCTTTCTATTCTGGTTAGAGACAGTTTGTGCTGTTCTGTGAAGGGAGTAGTACACAGCGTTGTGATTTCTCACATGGAATAGCTTTCATTTCTCAGAACAAGAATAGACTAACGAGTTTCAGAAGAAAGTGCTTTGTTTTTGGCCATTTAGAGCCTGTAATTGAACCCACAAATGCTGATGCTCCAGATACTCAACTAAAGGGTTTTCTAATGATCAATTAGCCTTTTAAAATTATAAACCTGGATTAGCTAACACAACGTGCAATTGGAACACAGGAGAGATGGATGCTGATAATGGGCCTCTGTACGCCTATATAGACATTCGATTAAAAGTAAATCTGCCGTTTCCAGCTAGAATAGTCATTTACAACGTTAACAATGTCAACAGTGTATTTCTGATCAATTTGATGTTATTTTAATGGACAAAAAATGTGCTTTTCTTTAAAAAAACAAGGACATTTCTAAGTGACCCCAAACTTTTGAACGGTAGTGTATGCTGAGCACTTGTTTGCTGCTTTTCCGTCACTCTGTGCTCTTTGATAAAGCAAGATACTGTGCCTTTGGTTGCCTTGATAAAAGTCAACACAATCGTGTTTAGATAGTGGTCACATTACTCTGCCCAGGCATTGCTGAAGAATGCCAGATCTTACAACGCCTGGATAGGAATTTTAAGTAGGGGTTGAAACCAAAATGATTTCCTAAATGTTTCGCTCTGGACACAACCATTATTTTTTTCTTTCCATTTTCCGTTCCATTGTTCTGATCAGCAAAAGAAAGTTATGAAAAGTTATGGTTTATATCGTTCTTTTCTGTTACTTTTTTAAACCTCTAAATAATAAAAAAAAAACACATTTGACCTTTTTTAAATTAATAATTCCAACTATAGCATCCTTAACTAATCCAATCTTCTCTAATAAAAAATCTCTCTCCCTAATTTCTGAATCACGCTTGTAACATCAATAGGTGTAACGAGTGCGCTGAGAGTCAGGAAGCAAGTTAAGGGAGTGAGTGTTTTAATACATAAAACAACAAACCACAAACGCACCGACATGAAAACAGAGTCAATAACATCTGAGGAAAGAACCAAGGGGAGTGACAGATTTAGGGAAGATAATCAAGGAGGTGATGGAGTCCAGGTGAGTGTCATGAGGCGCAGGTGCGCGATGGTGACAGCTGTGCGGGATAATCAGTAGCCTGATGACTTAGAGGATAGAGAGGGACTATACCTGACAATAGGCTACAGTAGACTATGCTTTGGAGGGGGAGGGGCAGGTAACCAACACATGCATTCACACTGGCAGGTTTTCAGCTTGCCTAATGCTTTTTGTAGGGACCCATGGAAAGCAACTCTTGCCTGTATCTGTCACGTTCCTGACCTGTTTTCCTTTGTTATGTATTTGTTTTAGTTGGTCAGGGCGTGAGTTGGGTGGGTTATTCTAGGTTTTCTATTTCTATGTGGGGTTTTGTGTTCGGCCTGGTATGATTCTCAATTAGAGACAGGTGTGTATCGTTTGTCTCTGATTGAGAGTCATACAAAGGCAGCCAGGGTTTCACTGGTGTTTTGTGGGTGTTTGTTTTCTGTGTCAGTGTTTGGGCCACACAGGACTGTTTGAGGTTAGTCACGTTTGTTGTTTTGTATTTTGTAGTGTTTTCTTGTTATTTACATTAAACATGTACAATTACCAATCCGCATCTTGGTCCGATCCATGCTCCTCCTCGTCTGAGGAGGAGAACGACATTGACAACCTTGACAGAAACACCCACCACAACAGGACCAAGCGGATTGAGGAAGGAAGGAAGGAACTAAAGCAATGGAGAGAAGAGGAATGGACTTGGGAGGAGATCCTGGACGGCAAAGGACCCTGGACTCAGCCAGGGGAATATCGCCGTCCCAAAGCGAAGCTGGAGGCAGCGAAAGCGGAGAGGCGGTTTTATGAGGGCAAGGCAGAGTGGCTGGAAGCCCGAGAGGCTCACCCAAAAATTTCTTGGGGGGGGGGGGCTAAAGGGGAGTGTGGCGAAGCCGGGTTGGATACCCGAGCCAACTCCCCGGGCTTGCCGTGGAGTGAGAGGGCGTCGTACTGGTCAGACACCGTGTTATGCGGTAAAGCGCACGGTGTCCCCAGTACGCGTGCTTAGCCCAGTGCGGGCTATTCCACCTCGCCGCACTGGCAGGGCTACGGGGACCATTCAACCTGGTAGGGTTGGGGAGGCTCGGTGCTCAAGAGCACGTGTCCTCCTTCACGGTCCGGTATATACGGCGCCACCTTCCCGCCCCAGCCCAGTACCACCAGTGCCTACACCACGCACCAGGCTTCCAGTGCATCTCCAGAGCCCTGTTCCTCCTCCCCGCACTCGCCCTGAGGTGCGTGCCCTCAGCCCGGTACCTCCAGTTCCGGCACCACGCATCAGGCCGATTGTGCGTCTCAGCCGGCCAGAGTCTGCCGTCTGCCCAGCGGTGCCTGAACTGCCCGGCTGCCCAACGCCGTCTGAGCCATCGGTCTGCCCAACGCCGTCTGAGCCATCGGTCTGCCCAACGCCGTCTGAGCCATCGGTCTGCCCAACGCCGTCTGAGCCATCGGTCTGCCCAACGCCGTCTGAGCCATCGGTCTGCCCAGCGCCGTCTGAGCCGTCCGTCTGCCCAGCGCCGTCTGAGCCGTCCGTCTGCCCAGCGCCGTCTGAGCCGTCCGTCTGCCCAGCGCCGTCTGAGCCGTCCGTCTGCCCAGCGCCGTCTGAGCCGTCCGTCTGCCCAGCGCCGTCTGAGCCGTCCGTCTGCCCAGCGCCGTCTGAGCCGTCCGTCTGCCCAGCGCCGTCTGAGCCGTCCGTCTGCCCAGCGCCGTCTGAGCCGTCCGTCTGCCCAGCGCCGTCTGAGCCGCCCGTCAGTCAGGAGCCGCCAGAGCCGCCCGTCAGTCAGGAGCCGCCAGAGACGCCAGCCAGTCAGGAGCCGCCAGAGGCGCCAGCCAGTCAGGAGCCGCCAGAGGCGCCAGCCAGTCAGGAGCCGCCAGAGGCGCCAGCCAGTCAGGAGCCGCCAGAGGCGCCAGCCAGTCAGGAGCCGCCAGAGGCGCCAGCCAGTCAGGAGCCGCCAGAGGCGCCAGCCAGTCAGGAGCCGCCAGAGGCGCCAGCCAGTCAGGAGCCGCCAGAGGCGCCAGCCAGTCAGGAGCCGCCAGAGGCGCCAGCCAGTCAGGAGCCGCCAGAGGCGCCAGCCAGTCAGGAGCCGCCAGAGGCGCCAGCCAGTCAGGAGCCGCCAGAGGCGCCAGCCAGTCAGGAGCCGCCAGAGGCGCCAGCCAGTCAGGAGCCGCCAGAGGCGCCAGCCAGTCAGGAGCCGCCAGAGGCGCCAGCCAGTCAGGAGCCGCCAGAGGCGCCAGCCAGTCAGGAGCCGCCAGAGGCGCCAGCCAGTCAGGAGCCGCCAGAGGCGCCAGCCAGTCAGGAGCCGCCAGAGGCGCCAGCCAGTCAGGAGCCGCCAGAGGCGCCAGCCAGTCAGGAGCCGCCAGAGGCGCCAGCCAGTCAGGAGCCGCCAGAGGCGCCAGCCAGTCAGGAGCCGCCAGAGGCGCCAGCCAGTCAGGAGCCGCCAGAGGCGCCAGCCAGTCAGGAGCCGCCAGAGGCGCCCTACAGTCAGGAGCCGCCCTACAGTCATGAGCCGCCACTCAGTCCGGAGCTGCTGCCCTTTATCCCGGAGCTGCTGCCCTTTATCCCGGAGCTGCTGCCCCTTATCCCGGAGCTGCTGCCCCTTATCCCGGAGCTGCTGCCCCTTATCCCGGAGCTGCTGCCCCTTTATTTAGGTGGGTTTAGTTGGAGGGTGGTCATTGGGCGGGGGATACGGAAGCGGGGAGTGACTATGGTGGGGTGGGGACCTCGCCCAGCGCCAGAGCCGCCACCGTGGACAGACGCCCACCCAGACCCTCCCCTAGACTTTGTGCTGGTGCGCCCGGAGTTCGCACCTTAAGGGGGGGGGGGGGGGGTTCTGTCACGTTCCTGACCTGTTTTCCTTTGTTATGTATTTGTTTTAGTTGGTCAGGGCGTGAGTTGGGTGGGTTAGTCTAGGTTTTCTATTTCTATGTGGGGTTTTGTGTTCGGCCTGGTATGATTCTCAATTAGAGACAGGTGTGTATCGTTTGTCTCTGATTGAGAGTCATACAAAGGCAGCCAGGGTTTCAATGGTGTTTTGTGGGTGTTTGTTTCCTGTGTCAGTGTTTGGGCCACACAGGACTGTTTGAGGTTAGTCACGTTTGTTGTTTTGTATTTTGTAGTGTTTTCTTGTTATTTACATTAAACATGTACAATTACCAATCCGCATCTTGGTCCGATCCATGCTCCTCCTCGTCTGAGGAGGAGAACGACATTGACAACCTTGACAGTATCAGTGATGGACACTAGTTATAATGTAGACCAATACTTTTATAGCTAACTACTAATACAACAGCCTAATTTATTACACATTGTTTTAATAAACTGGTTAGAATATGGTCAAATCATAATCTGTACCAAATGGATTGCCTATCAATTAGGGCTGGGCGATTTATATCGAATTAGATTCATTCAAATTAAGACACTGGAATAAGTTTCTGAGTGACAGAGTGAGGGCTTTGCATAAGTGCTTTTTTGTCACGTTTTTTGGGAGGACTGGAAAAAAATGTCTGGAATGTAAAATAATGTTATTAACCGTTATTTGGGGACAGAGTGGCGCAGCGGTCTAAGGCACTGCATCGCAGTGCTCGAGGCGTCAATACAGACCTGGGTTCGATCACGGGCTGTATCACAACTGGCCGTGATCGGGAGTCCCATAGGGCGGCGCACAATTGGCCCAGCGTCGTCCGGGTTAGGGGAAGGTTTGGCCATCATTGTAAATAAGAATTTGTTCTTAACTGACTTGCCTAGTTAAATAAAAATAAATCAATAAAAACGGTTCCATTGCTTTTAAAATAATGCTTCTGTTCCGGAACTGTATAGAAGACTTTCATTCCTGGTTTTGATTCTGTTCCTTGAAAAATTCAGTTATTTTCAGGTTTCGGTTCTGTTCCCTGAACCAGGGTTTCCAGGTCTAGCTAAACTTTCCAGAAAAATTTTGACTCAAAACCCAGCCCAAAGGCCTGAAAATTAGCCCCAAAAAGATGTTCACAGCAAAAGAGGAGTTGCAATATTTCTACAAAAACAGGGGCGGAAATCTGATATCAACTTTGGAAGGGACAATTACATGACATTTTCTCAATATCAATTCCTGAGAGGGACACCAAAAGTAGTGTTGTAACACAACCTACGTTGTAATATGTTAAATGTATATTTAGGAACCATAATCACTACTACTGGATAATTGATAGGTAGTTAACTGAAGGGTTGTCCCAACTTGCTAAAATCATTATAATACTAATAATAATAATAGTTATAGCAGTGTTCCTTATCAGTCCAGAATTTGTATGCAGGTATTTGTATTTACAACCAGCAATACCAAGAAAGACCAGTAGGTGGCAATGGTACTGTACACTGTATGGGTGCAGTTTTCGTAAACACAATGAGCATGGTGCGATCTCATCTAAAAGAATCTCCATTGAGAACCATCACAAAGTTGGTCTCAGTATTAAATGTACCTTTTTATTTGACTTTTTCTGATACATTTATATAGTCATTAAAAATGTGCCACTGGCCTGAGTCTACAATAGCTTTACAAAAACAAAAAGCTCAAAATAAGTACAGTTCTAAAAGCGAAAGAACTACTTCAATGAATAATCCAAATAAATCAAACAAATATTCTTCAAAAATACGTATTCATACTTATTCTCAACTCTTCAAACAACAGCTATGGACAAGTATGTCACACAAAGTATGACATTTTAAATAAAATAACATAAGATAAATAATTAGTAAGTGTACTGTCATGTACTTAAAACGGAAAACGACTAAACAAAAGAACAAATATAATACTATACACCAGGGGGTTCTCAAACAGGGGTCCGTGGTGTAATTGCAAGGGGTCCGTGAAATAAAAAGTGTAATGAACGTATTCAGTACCACATGGTTTCCAGTAACTTTACATATAATATAGAGGGGGTGGGGGTCCCTAAAGACCGCTCAAAACCTTGCCTGCCTTGCCTCAAAATATGCAGGGGTTCCAGTACCCAAAAAAGGTTGAGAACCACTGCTATACACACTACTGAACTAATGAACAAAAGAACCAAACATATATTTGCGGGTTTCAATGAATCCAACAAATTGCTGGCAGATATTTTCCCTCTTTATGTACAGTACAGCCTCTCTTGGCCCATGCTAGCCCGTAGCCAAGTCTTCAACCTGCGGAGTGCACTGAAACTCCTCTCAGCCTCACATGAAGACACTGGCACCACAAACAAAATTCTGATCAGCACCTCAACTTGGTCAAACAACCCCGCACCACCACTGGAAGCCTCCTGAGGACCCCTGCTTAACTCTCCACTGCTGCTACAGGGGTATTTCTTGCGAAAGAGAGGCATCTGCACTGAAAGAGAATCTATGTTCAGCTCAGGGTACTGATCTAGAGACTCATCCAACTCCCCCGTGAGAAGTGCTCTTTCCAACTTTTGCAGGACGTTTAGACTATCTTGGTCAAAACGGTCGCCAAACTGAACCTCCACACCATCCAACATTTAAACAAATTATGCTCTGATCCACTGCTTTTCCAGCAAATCATCTTGAGTGTGTCTCAATAGATTCAATGGATTCAGTGGTCAGTCAATGTTGTTGCTTTCTCATACAGCGCAAGGTAGCTTTCGTAATTTCTCTTGCCCCTAAGAGATGACTGCACACACTCGACTGCAGCCTGCATACCAGAGACAGTCTGAGTTTTCTTCTGCAGTGAAATGTTTAGGCTTTCAAGCTCTCCAAGAACATGAGAGGCAAGTGTGAGGCCCAACACAGTCTTGCCTTTGCTGAAGTGCTCAAATAAGCCACTGGCAGTTGAAGCTGTCTTGCATGCAGTTTTTGCCATCTCCTCTAGGCTGCTTAGTACCCGCTCATACTGCCCTAGCACAGCTCTAATAGCAGTATTCCGCACAGTCCACCTTGTTGGACATAGGGGTTTCAGGGTGGTCAGATGTGTATCTTCGGACATGGCAATTGATTCAAACATGATCTTAAACTTTCTCGACTGGCCATAGAGGACACCTAACTGATGGACCCAAGAAAGGGAATCCCGGATCAGTGGAGAGGCTGAGCAGCCTTCCTGTGTAATCAGATTTACACAGTGTGCTCCACAATGCACATAGAGGGCTAATGGCTGCTGCCTCCTCACAATTGCCTGTGCACCTGTGTATTTTCCTGCCATGTTTGAGGCACAATCATAACTCTGCCCACGTAAGCCAGACATGGGCAAATTGAGCCTCAACAACACATCAGTTGCCACTTTCGCAATGCCCTCGCCTGTTGTCTCCGACACCCTGTATGGCCCAATAAGCTCTTCGTGAGGGACAAGGTCATGGTCAACGTAACGCAGGCAGACACTCTCCTGTTCAGCACCAGAGACATCTTGAGTACCATCAACAATTACTGAAAATTGTACAATCGTAAGAGATCTTATCTCAGCTGCAATGCCTCGAATGACTGTATTGGCCATGATGTTCAGAATTTCCTTCTGTGCTTTGGGGCCTGTGTACATTGTGGTACGCACTGTTAACCACTTCAGTAAAAATGGGATCATCCTCTTCTGCCCTAAGTTCAAAAGCTGGTATAAAATCCTACTGTCATCCGTGTGGCTTCTAAAGGCTTGTCCCTATCTTGCTACATACCGCACCAAACAAACAATTTTCATCAAGCAATGCCTTGCGTCCTCCTGCTTTTTACCCCACGCGCTGGATAACTGAGCACTGATTGGATTTAGCTGGTGTGCTGTTACAGTTACGAAGTAGCGGTGGGTTTGGCAGTTTTGATGTGCTGTGAATTTGACAATGGCTTTTCTCCAGTTCCTAAATCCTGTACTAATGAAGGCAGCATCCGGTCTTTGGCCAAAAGATTGCTGGCTTGAAACCCCTTGGCTACAGGGAAAACACAACACTCCTTTGATGGATTATAATGTAGCCAGGGGAAATCGCGAAACCATTTCTCTTGAAACGTCAACACACAGAGTTTGCGGTTCTATAAATTGTGGGTGTGGCTGATATGGTTTTGTGCCATCACTGAGGTAACTGGACAATGCTGTGCCACTGTCCCCTATACTGGTGCTGCTGGCAACAAGGTTGACACCTGGTTCTGTTGTGGCTGTGACACTGTCATCTGAAGTCTCTATCCCTGGCTCTTTCGCTTTCACCGCCCTCACTGACTCACAGTCTGTCTCCTAGAAAATAAATACGGCGTTTGCCGTACTCGTAACTACCGGTACCCAAAACTACACAATTAATCACAACAGTAATACCATTGCCATAAACAAATCTTGATTCAGTCACCAGTTTAAGTTGAGAGTGGGGGAATCCATGGCATTGTCCAATTATGTCCCTATTTTACAAGTCTAAAAAAGAGAGAACCATAATGTTGCCAAACAAAGACTCAACAAACTTACCTGAGACTCCCTGTCTCTGCCAGTCTGTCCTTGTCTATCTGTTCACAGCTCTGCTGTCTGTTTGCCATCTGTTGCCTGCTCTGTCTAATGACATCATTATGAAACATTTCCATTAGCATTTCACTTCTTTCTTATGAACATTTTATCAACTAGTCTTTGAGATATTAGACTATTAGGGTTTGTTGCATTTTGGTCTACTAGAAAATGCTCTGATGTCCATCTTTTTTTATTTTTTCTGCCATTTTTCTACCTGGCTGCCTGGCTACACACACACACAGTGTGCAGGTTATTTACAGTAGGAGATGGGCTTCTATCATCTATTATCTTCTATCATTTTACAATGGGCTTCGATCTTCCAGGTAGCTAGCTAGTCAGCTAGCAAATGTGAAACAGATTGCAGTGACAAGGGTTGACAGCTGTATGAGTTCACCATTTACACAATGTAAGCTGCAAACTTTTGTAATTTTAATATAGTTTATGTTTTCGTTTTATATTGGCTGGCTTCCCACAATAGCTGAATTTGCAGAGCTAGCGAGCACCAATTCCGTTTCTGTGATGTTTGCTATAATATTTGCTATCGTCAGTTTATTCAGGTGCTTCAAAGTCCCCTAGCGACAATTTAGCTTTTGCTACGAGACCATTAAAGATAGTTAAGACAATGGTAGAAGAGTGTAGTTCTGTTCAGTTTGGAGTTCAGTTTATCGCTAACCTTATCACAGGGACTTCGAAGCACTACAGCTGCATGCTGATTGTGGAATAAACTGATGATAGCAAAGATAGATGCCCTAACCAACTTGCCAAAACAATAGTTTGTTAACAAGAAATTTGTGGAGTGGTTGAAAAACGAGTTTTATTGACTCCCTCCTAAGTGTATGTAAACTTCCAACTTCAACTCTGTGTGTGTGTATATATTTATGTGTGTGTGTGTGTGTGTGTGTATATATGTATGTGTGTGTGTGTATATATTAATGTGTGTGTGTGTGTGTGACCAATACATGTTCACCCGTGACCAATACGTGTTCACCCGTATCCCAATTTGGCTAGAAAATCGCGAACATGGCAACACTGCCCTGAACTGGTTCCAACCCCTGACTTTAAGCATGTAGTGTGTAGGGGCGGAGCATATGATTGACAGACACTGCTCCTCCTACCTCTGTGACTGTGCACTCCTCGTAATGAAAAGCTCAACTTTTGAATTGAAGAGACACATTTGAGTCATTTAACAGATGCTCTTGTCCAGTGGTGGAAAAAGTAGACAATTGTCATACTTGAGTAAAAGTAAAGATACCTTAATAGAAAATGACTCAAGTAAAAGTGAGTCACCCAGTAAAATTCTACTTGAGTAAAAGTCTGAAAGTATTTGGTTTTAAATATACTTGTAATTAAATATACTTGTAACTACGAGTACATGTTATTGCAAAAAATATACTAAAGTATCAAACGTAAAAGTAAAAGTATAAATAATTTCAAATTGCTTATATTAAGGGAACCAGACAGCACAATTGTTTGAATATTCTTTTATGGATAGCCAGGGGCACAATCCAACACTCATTTTCTCATTTACAAACAAAGCATTTGTGTTTAAAGAGTCTGCCAGATGAGAGGCAGGGATGACCAGAGATGTTCTGTTGTTGAGTGTGTGAATTGGACCATTTTCCTGTCCTGCTAAGCATTCCAAACGTAATGAGTACTTTTGAGTGTCAGGAAAATGTATGGAGTAAAAAGTATGTTGTTTTCTTTAGGAATGTAGTAAAGTAAAAGTTGTCAAAAATATAAATATTAAAGTACAGATACCCCAAAAAACTACTTAAGTAGTACTTTAAAGTACTTTTACATTAGTGCTTTACACCACTGCTCTTATCCAGAGCGACTTATGGTGCTATTGCCACGTTAAAAAAAACTGGGAGCTCGGAAATCTCCGACATCCGACTTCAGTGCGTCCAAGACAACTGGCAACTCAGGAAAAAACTATATTTTTTAAAGCATTGGAGTCGGAGTTTTCCGAGTTCCCAATTGTTTTTAACGCAGCATTAAAGTTGAGTGCATAAAAAAAATCGTAGCCTACATGAGGAGGTTAACTCCCGAATATAAACCCCGTAGCTCGAATGTGATATGCGCAGCCCCATAATCATTGGCATTATTAGCCTAGGCCCACTCAAGCAATGCGATTTTGGCATTCAAATTCAATTGTTATTGGTCACAAACACGTGTTTAGCAGATGTTATTCGAGGTGTATTTATGTTATTGTTATTAACTACACAGCCCATTACTTGCACCGACTCTTTATTATACGACGTGTGAGTTATATAGTCGAAAATAGAATACAAAAAAAATCATAGTATTTGGGTAATTTGTTATTCACTTAACAGTTTGAATTAATTTTTTTTTATCGCCTGCGGAACCTTTCCCATCGATTCAGGTGGCTCATCGGATGAATTTTCTCTGTGCACTCACTCAGCAAGCGCCGCATTTTTGCGAACATGGCAGCACAGGTGAGTCGGCATCATGCATTTGTCAAAATAATTAGCAATGCCACCCCCTCTTCTTGAGACTGTAAACTATAGCAATGTTACATTTATTATGCGAATATGTTAGACTTCATCGCTTTCTCAGGTCCTGCCCTGAACAGGATGATAGTGTTGGGAAGTTATATGAATGAAGCTAGCTAGCTACCGTTAGCTAGCTAACGTGCAACCGTAAGCGTGCTAGCGCTTGCAAACGGTATTGTACCTTTTTAGGAGTCAACATAGGAAAAGTGTACTATTATAATGGCGCAGATAATGTTATTGCTGCAAAGTTGACTACCAGCTTGAGATGCAATGTAATGTTGACAGTTGGCTTAGCAAAGCTAATGTTAGTTATCATTGAAGGGCCATCGGTTTACGGTTTGGGCGAACTTTGTTGTGGGTAGGTTATATCACTATGACAACCAATTGACCGACTGAACATATCTAGTTAAACTCATCGTTTCTAAACTTCTCAGCGTTAGTTTACTTGCCCAAACTTACCTCAATAATCAGAACTCAAAAGTTATCACAATTGTAACAGATGGCGACTACGAAGGTTCCAGAAGTCCGTGACATCACCAGGATTGAGAGAATCGGTAAGGGCCACGAAGTAACAACGTTAGTAAATTGAACTCTGCTAAGTCTAGAGATGTGTTTTGCATTGTATTTAGACAAGTATCTAAATCATTAACTCAATATTTCACCGTTTTTCCACCTCTTACCTGATGTGACTACATTTTTGTATTCCCCTTTAGGAGCTCATTCTCACATCCGTGGGCTTGGGTTGGATGATGCCTTGGAACCTCGTCAGGTAAACAACCAACAATCATAATCAGCCTTTCTCAAACTACTGTGACACCGCTCAGACACTGGCCCCGTGTTTTGTTGTCCCCCTTACATCATCCGACCTGCTTCTCATTCTCTTTCTTCTCCCCTCCCCCCTCCAGGTGTCCCAGGGGATGGTTGGCCAGCTGGCATCCCGTCGTGCAGCTGGTCTCATCCTGGAGATGATTAAAGATGGCCACATCGCTGGCAGGGCTGTCCTGATTGCTGGCCAACCTGGCACTGGGAAAACTGCCATCGCTATGGGTACTGATGGATGGCTCATATTATTATGTTAACCTCTCTAGGGTACGTGAGACGGTAGCGTCCCACCTCTTCAACAGCCAGTGAAACTGCAGGGCGCCAAATTCAAAACAACAGAAATCCCATAATTAAAATTCCTCAAACATACATGTATTTTACACCATTTTAAAGATAGACTTGTTGTAAATCCAGCCACAGTGTCCGAATTCAAAAAGGCTTTACGACGAAGGCAAACCAAACGATTATGTTAGGTCAGTGTTAGGTGAGTGCCTATTCACAGAATAACACAGCCATTTTTCCAGCCAGAGTGGAGTCACAAAAAGCAGAATTAGAGAAAATTAATCACTAACCTTTGATCTTCATCAAATGACACTCATAGGACATCATGTTACACAATACATGTATGTTTTGTTCGGTAAAGTTCATATTTATATAAAAAAAATCTCAGTATACATTGGGCGCGTTATGTTCAGTAGATCAAAAAACATCCGGTCATTTTGCAGAGAGCCACATCAATTTACAGAAATACTCATCATAAATGTTGATAAATACAAGTGTTATACATGGAATTAAAGATATTCTTCTCCTTAATGCAACTGCTGTGTCAGATTTCAAAAAAAGCTTTACGAAAAAAGCAAACCATGCTATAATCTAAGAACGGTGCTCGGAGAACAAATACATATATCCGCCATGTTGGAGTCAACAGAAGTTAGAAATAACATTATAAATATTCACTTACCTTTGATCTTCATCAGAATGCACTCCCAGTTCCACAATAAATGTTTGATTTGTTCGATAATGTCCATCATTTATGTCCAAAGAGCTACTTTTGTCAAAACTCACGAAGCGCGTTCACTGGTTGCAGACGAACTGACAAAAAGTTCCGTTACAGGCCGTAGAAACTTGTCAAACGATGTATGGAATCAATCTTTAGGATGTTTTTAACATAAATCTTCAATAATATTCTAACCGGAGAATTCCTTTGTCTTGTAAAAGATAGTACCCTTGTAGTCAGAGGTAGTTCAACTTCTCGGGTGGTTCAAAGCCATGCCACTTTGAGGATTAGGGGCGAGGTGGGGGGAGGGATTTTCTGTTATAAATATGATCTTTATCAAACAAAACATGCATGTATTGTGTAACATGAAGTCCTATGAGTGTCATCTGTGGTCCCGTGTGGCTCAGTTGGTAGAGCATGGCCTTTGCAACGCCAGGGTTGTGGGTTCAATTCCCACAGGGGGACCAGGGTTCAATACCCACGGGGGGACCAGGATGAATATGTATGAACTTTCCGATTTGTAAGTTGCTCTGGATAAGAGCGTCTGCTAAATGACTTAAACGTAAACGTGACTTAAACGATCTGATGAAGATAATCAAAGGTTAGTGATTCATTTTATCTCTATTTCTGCTTTTTCTGGCTGCTATCTTCCGCTGGAAAAATGGCTGTGCTTATTGTGGTTTGATGGTGACCTAACATAATCTTTTTTTAGTGCTTTCGCTGAAAAGCATATTTGAAATTGGACACTTTGTTGGGATTAACAACAAGAATACCTTTAAAATGTTATAAGACACATGTATGTTTGAGGAATTTTAATGATGAGATTTCTGTTTTTTGAATTTGGCGCCCTGCACTTTATCTGGCTGCTGTCATATCGATCCCGGTAGCGGGATGCAGCCATAAGAAGTTTTGGCAGTGCTACCAAATACTAATTGGGTGTATGTAAACATCTGACCCACTGGGAATGTGATGAAAGAAATATAATCTGAAATAAATCATTCTCTACTATTCTAACATTTCACATTACAATAAAGTGGTGATCCTAACTGACCCAAGACAGGGAATTTTTACTAGGATTAAATGTCAGGAATTGTGAAACTGAGTTTAAATGTATTTGGCTAAGGTGTATGTAAACTTCCGACTGTGTGTGTTTGTGTGTGCTGCTCGACTTAAACATATACAATCTCGGTTTACCAACAACCTAACCAAACATTCGACCAGTCGACTAATTGGGGGCAGCCCTATTGCAGTTTTAAATCTCTCTTGATTACAGTTTTCTGATGTTTACTTCATCAACTGTTATTCAGTTCCTGGTTTTCTTTCTCATCATTCTAATGACTTTTTTTGTGTTTCATTAATGGGACTTGCGAAAGAGAAAGTCCCCACTTTAAATATTTTAATAATTTCTGACTTTACTGTTATTCAGCACGCTACTCTTAAACCGTTTTAAGCTTTAAAACATTTAGACTGGTATTACCGTAATTTCCGGACTATAAGCCGCTACTTTTTTCCCACGCTATGAACCTTGCGCTTTATACAATGACGCGGCTAATTTATGGATTTTTCCCGCTTTCACAAATTCATGCCGCCAAAAAACTGAGCACCGTCACATAATGTGAAGTAAATCGAGCGCGCTCAAACTTTCCATCATTCTGATTACGGTAGTCATTTTGTCACCCTCATCATGGCAAAGACACGGAGAAATGCATATGATGCAGCTTTCAATTTGAAGGCGATCGATCTGGCTGTTTGAAAAGTAAATAGAGCTGCTGCACGGGAGCTTGGCCTTAATGAGTCGATTAAAAGACGTTGGAAACAGCAGTGTGAGAAACTGACTTAGTGCAAAAAGACAACAAAAGCTTTCAGAGGAAAGAAAAGCAGATGGCCCGAACTAGAAAATGAGGCTTGGGTGACAAGTGGGGAGAAATCCTTGTCACCCATAAATCGCGAAGAGCAATTTATGGTCAAGTCTGCCAGTGGGTCCTGACAGCGTGGAGCTGCTGCGTATTGAAGAGGGCAGCATAAACTCAGCGGGGAATTTGCCTCCGGATGAAAGTGAGGAGAGCACAATGAAAACGATCCAACATCGGATGAAGCAATTCTGAGGCTATTCAACTCCGACACCAAAGGAGATGACAGTGGTTTCAGTGCACAGGAGGAAGATAGTGACCAAGGACTTTCTTGGTAGGCTACTGTTTACTGCTATTTAAAAAAAAAAAAAAAAAAAATGTTACAAGCCTGTTTCGTTAAAGCCTATTTATTTTTGTTACAAGCCGTGTTTCGTTTAAAGGCTGTGTAAAGTTCATTTGTTTCAATGTACCGGTAGGCACCTGCGGCTTATAGACACGTGCGGCTTATATATGTACAAAATACATTTTTTTTTTTAAATTCAGTGGGTGCAGCTTATTTTCAGGTGCGCTTAATAGTCCAGCAATTACGGTAAGTTACTATTATTCAACTTTTTTCACTGTCATTTTAACCACTTCCCCGACAAGTTAGAGCGCGTTAAATCTTAGTCTGCTTTTCAAATTTGAAATCAGAACACTTCTTCCACTACCACAAATAATTTTATAAAGCTAACTCAAGTTCCAACATTTTTCTTCATGGTGGGTTAAGCATCATCAAATAGATTTTATAAATTATTTGGATTTACCTGTTTATTTGACTGTTGTTGATGATGGTGATCCCTCTCTTGCCTGTCCAGGTATTGCCCAGTCCCTTGGCACAGACACCCCCTTCACAGCCATGGCCGGCAGTGAGATTTTCTCTCTGGAGATGAGCAAGACCGAGGCCCTCAGCCAGGCCTTCAGGAAAGCCATCGGAGTCAGGATCAAGTGAGTTCAGGCTTCTTCTCAGTTGACTTTATTGGCCTAATTTAGGAATTTGTCGTGTTTAAGTTAACAATCAACATTTATATACCACAGTGTGTGAGAACGAGGGCATGGAGTATACATTAGTATTTCGTTTTGGTATGTTTTTGTTCTCAAATTAATTGATAATCATGGTGTGTGTGTGTTTGCAGAGAGGAGACTGAGATCATTGAAGGAGAAGTGGTGGAGATTCAGATTGACAGACCAGCCACTGGAACGGTGAGTTACTCATAAGGTGTATATTGGAGAGATGTACTGATGGACCAATTGAATTTGAGTCTGTGATTGTCTTCTAATAAGACTCTATCCTTTAGAGAGACAGATTGGTGATAAGAGAGAGACGGGTCTGTTAGAATTTAATTTAACAGCAGCAGCCGTATTATAGATGCGTATCACAGTGAACGGATATTCATTTTAGGGAGTTGATAATATGATTTCTGGGTGGGATATTTTGGCTGCACTCAATGTTTCATAAGTTATTGAAACTTCAGTGTTCATTCGTTGCTCAATACATCACACAGCGCCAGCGTTTTTAGCACACCTGAGTTTAAAGTATCAAACGAAATGTTTTGTCACACATACCATCTTTCCCACTTCCCAGTACACTTTCTAACCTGTTGTTGCTGCTTGTAGGGTGCTAAAGTGGGTAAGCTGACCCTGAAGACTACAGAGATGGAGACTATCTATGACCTGGGCAGTAAGATGATCGAGAGCCTCAGTAAAGAACGAGTTCAGGCAGGGTGAGTTCTTCTAAGGTGTAGTGCACACTCAGCATCCAGTAAGGGCTGTAGTACACACTCATCACTAGGGTCCGTTGACCATGGTCGTGCTCATTGAGACATAACAATTAAAACAGCGTTAGTTATTGGACAGGTCCGGGTAGACCCTTCTGGTTTCAGTCGGTTTTCCTTCACTTGGTGCCTAATGAACACGATAAAGGTCTTTATTCTGCACGCTGTGGTAGTATGACTTTGAGTTCATTCATTCAGCTCTATAAATCCAAAGACTTGACCTAATGTGCTGATCTCCCACTCTTTCCCAGGGATGTAATCACCATCGATAAAGCCACAGGGAAGATCAGCAAGCTGGGCCGCTCCTTCACCAGAGCCAGAGACTACGATGCTATGGGAGCACAGGTACACATTGGTCCTAGACACTTGTGTTTACAGTGGCGCGATACAACTGAACATTGAATTAAGCTCCACTGAGTTAGTCAGCAGCACTGCTACCATGACTTTCTCTGCATTAAAGTGAATTCACGGTTGCCTAGGATTCATGTTTAATTATGGCTTCTGTGAGAAAAAAATTAAATAATCGGCTGTTTGCTTTGTGCTCCTCCAGACACAGTTTGTCCAGTGTCCTGAGGGGGAGCTACAGAAGAGGAAGGAGGTGGTGCACACAGTGTCCCTCCATGAAATAGATGTCATAAACAGCCGTACACAGGGGTTCCTGGCCCTGTTCTCTGGTGATACCGGAGAGATCAAGTCTGAGGTCCGCGAACAGATTAATGCCAAGGTGTCTGAGTGGAGGGAGGAGGGCAAGGCTGAGATCATCCCTGGGGTGAGTGTGTGTGTTTGGTGGTATCCCGGACACAGACTAAGCCTAGTCATGGACTTAATTCTCCATTGACAGTGCTTTTTAGTCCAGGACTAGACTTAATCTATGTCTGGAAAACTAGCCCGACATGGTCAGTGTTTAATGTTCAATTCAAAGCCTTCCTTGAGTGAGTTCTTCATTTGTGTCATTCCAGGTGCTGTTCATCGACGAGGTGCACATGCTGGACATGGAGTGTTTCTCTTTCCTGAACCGAGCCCTGGAGAGTGACCTTTCACCTGTCCTCATCATGGCCACCAACAGAGGCATCACGCGGTAATTTTCTACCCTACAGTCTTCGACTGCTCCCACTATCATCTGGGTGTGGTTATGGGTCTAAGAAAGAACATGATGTTGGTGGCATGTTTAGAACCAGCGTAAAGATAACATGTAATTTTGCCGGTAGTTTAAAGAAGCAATATGTGATTGGTTCATCCATTTTTTTTAGAAGTTTAAATAATGATACTGTTTATACCATTGATTCTTGGAAGAATATAACTTAAGTCTAGCCTCATTAGTTTAGAACCCAAAATATACGCTTGTTTTACTCCATAGTTTGTGAACAATGGGTCAATCATATATGATTTCAATCCATTTCTGACTGACACCCCTTTTGATTTGAACGAAACCTTCCCTACATGTTTGCCCATGATAGAAGTGATCAAAAGTTACTTTTCTGACCTAAATGCCAAAACATTCAGGAGAGTGCTCAAAGTTGACCCATTTTGCATACCCCACCCTACCATGAGACATCCATGTCTTCATCACTGAAGAAGATAAACAGTTAGGTTTGATATATTTTGAAAGTTTTTGAACAGGGTAATCAAGACTATTTTTGGGCTTGTCTTTTGGATCATTGTCTTGCTGCGATTCAGCTACCGGACGGATGGCCTGACATTCTCTTTAAGAATTCTCTGATGGAGCCTCCCGAGTGGCGCAGTCTAAGGCAATGCAATGCTAGAAGCGTCACTACAGACCCGGGTTCCATCCCAGGCTTTGTCCCAGCCGGTTGTGACCGGGAGACCCATGAGGCTGTGCACAATTGGCCCAGCATCGTCCGTGTTAGGGGAGGGTTTGGTCGGCCGGGATGTCCTTGTCCCACCGCGCTTTAGCGACTCCTAGTGGCGGGCCGGGTGCACGCACACTAAATTTGGTCACCAGCTGTACAGTGTTTCCTCCAACACATTGGTGCGGCTGGCTTCCGGGTTAAGCGAGCAGTGTGTCAAGAAGCGGTGCGGCTTGGTAGGGTTGTATTTCGGAGGACACATGGCTCTCGACCTTCGCCTCTCCCAAGTCTGTACAGGAGTTGCAGCGATGGGACAAGACTGTAACTACCAATTGTATATCATGGGGAAAGGGGATACAAATTTAAATAAAATTATTCTGATGCAGAGTAGAATTCATGATACCTTCAATGATGGAAAGTTTTCCAGAGGTAGCAAAGCATCTCCAAACCATGAGGTTTTTACTGTAGATTCAATGTTTGGTTTTCGCGAGACATAACGGGACCCATGTCGTCCAGTTCTAACACGGGCAAATATGTATGGAAGGTTTTGTTCAAATCAATAGGAAATTCATATAGAACGACCCCGGATGAAATTATAAACAAACACTGTATAGCCTCAAACATGGTTAACTATGATATCATGGATGGTCCTTACATCGATAGCCCTGTCTATGATTTTGAGATTGATTACTTTTCTCCAGCCCCATCCCTCAGCTGTTTACTGAAACAGAGGTGGGGTGGTGAACGCTTTATTGTTAGGGCTGCAGATTGTCCGTTTTAAAGTAGTGCTTCTCAAGAACTTTCCTTGGCCTCAAACCGTATGTGTGGTAAATACTTTCTCTAACCCCTCTGTTCTGTCAGTATCCGAGGCACCAACTACCAGAGTCCCCATGGTATCCCCATAGATCTACTGGACCGCCTCCTCATCATTGCTACCTCCCCCTACACTGAGAAAGAGACACGGCAGATCCTCAAGATCCGGTGAGAATCACCCCTCTAACACTCCAAGCCTGTGCTTTAGCAAGCAAACAAGCTGCACCATGACTTACATGATTTAAGTTTGCAGACGGTCTGCATAGTGATTGAAAATTATGTTCACGGCTGATTCCGGATGAAAACCTATTCCCATATTGGACCATCTGAAATTATGTTTCTATTCTGTGTCCCTGTCCAGGTGTGAGGAGGAGGATGTGGAGCTGAGTGAGGAGGCTCACACTGTCCTGACACGTATCGGCCAGGAGACATCGCTGCGTTACGCCATCCAGCTCATCAGCACCGCAGGCCTGGTGTGTCGCAAGCGCAGGGTGAGTTTCAGCCAATTCATTCATATACACACTTACCTAGTGATGCACGGGGTGAGCCAAGCCTCTCACATCCATACACACACTGATGTAAGAATTGCTCTGAATTCTCTGCATTCCAAACAGTGACATAGTATGCATTCTCATGTTTGTTTCTCCTTATATATCCTTATTTTACCTGCTTCATTGTTTAATGCAATTATATTAATTCAAGTCAAATTAATTTATTGAAAGACAGAACTAGCAGATATCTGGGCAGGGCACCCCTAGTCTCCTTTATTACTGCATTCTTGCTGTGGAACCATTTCGATGTTGATGCTGGGAGTTTCCAGTGCGTGATAGATGTTTGTGCTTCTCTCTCAGGGAACGGAGGTGCAGGTGGAGGACATTAAGAGGGTCTACTCTCTCTTCCTGGACGAGTCCAGATCCTCACAGTACATGAAGGAGTACCAAGATTCCTTCCTTTTCAATGAAACAACACGTGAGTCTGCTGTTCATCTGTCTGTTTGTTATAGAGCCGTGTTTCTTAACCTTGGTCCTGGGGACCCAAAGGGGTGCACATTTGTTTTTTGCCCTGGCACTACACACCTGGTTCCACTCGGACCCAGTTCCAAAGCTGATGAAGTTCCTGTATTGTGTGAGGTGGACATTTTGATTCTTAAAGCAGCTTTGATAGAAGTTGGGAAACGTTTTCACTGTAAGTTGACAAGGTCATAAACTGCTACTGCATGAGCAGATGCCTAACCTAAATCTATGGGAAATGCACCTCTTAGATGTACTTTGAGGGCAGGTATAATGGGTGTAGTGATTCTTACTGTATCTCTCTTTGATTTTCAGAACCTACAATGGACACCTCTTAATTGATACGGACTGCAGATCATTTTTATAGCACGTTCTCCTGTGAAGTTCTTCTGTTTTGTTGCCATACTCCATTTCTCTGATACTGTGTTGACTTGGCTTTGTCTTTAAATGTCGTTTATTGTTTCATTGAATATAAATGTACATGAAACCTACTTTTTGATTAGATGTTTTTTTTTGTCATAGATTTTATGTAATTGCCTAAAATGTAGTGTTGTCGTGCATTGATTTACAACGCTTAACTTCATGAAACAAAGGCAATGTAGATGTTGGCAATGTTCTTTTAAAGAGTTGAGTAAAATGTTTTTGATTTGAAAGAAATACATATTTTCTCTGTCACAAAGACCTCAAGTGCTACTATGTACAGTACATCCACCTTCTCCCTACTACAAAGCCAGCCTCATGGGGTACCCCTTTTGTTACATCAGGATGTGGTGTGCTTTTTATTTTTTATTTGGAAATAAAATGAGTATCTCAAAGACCGAAGCTCTTTCGTCTGTGCATCTCTGTACTGTAGATGGCAGTGAAGGACCATGTCTCATGGCCATCTTCCCGAAGCTCAAGGGGCCTCAATGGCTCGTTACAGGTTCTTCATTAGAGATGGAAATTGCCACGGACCTCACAATATATTATCACAGTACTTGGGTGCTGATACCAGTGGTGGAAAAAGTACCCAATTGTCATACTTCAGTAAAATGAAAGATACGTTAATAGAAAATGACTCAAGTGAAAGTCACCCAGTAAAATACTAGAGTAAAAGTCTAAAGGTATTTTTTTTAAATATATATATACTTAAGTATCAAAGTAAATGTAATTCATAAAATGTACTTAAGTATCAAAAGTAAAAGTATAAATCCTTTCAAATTCCTTATTAAGCAAATCAGATGGCACCATTGCTTGTTTTTTTTTTTAAACAGTTACGGATAGCCAGGGGCACACTCCAACAAAAAGACAATTTACAAACCAAGCATTTGTGTTTAGTGAGTCTGCCAGATCAGAGGCAGTAGGGATGACCAGCTAAGCATTCAAAATGTAAAATTTTTGGTGTCGGAAAATGTATGGTGTAAAATGTATATTATTTTCTTTAGGAATGTAGTGAAGTAAAAGTTATCTAAAAATATTAAAGTACAGATGGCAAAAAAAACTACGTAAGTAGTACTTGAAAGTATTTTTACTTAAGTACTTTACACCACATTTGATGTTCTGAACCTACTGCTCACTGTTTGCAGCAGAGAGATGAGAGCTTATGAGAAAATGTGTTTATCAGTCATGGAAATAAAAGTGCTAAAAAGGATGACAAATACTGAAGTTTTGGTGCAGGTAGAGCCGACTAGCGCTAGCTAATGCTACCTAGCAAAAAAAATATATAAATATGTCCAAAAATAATAGGGTGTTATGTTACTATCGATTTTGTTTTATCACTATTCATTATAGGTGTTAATTGAAGTATATCCTTTGATTCATGTGTTGGCATTTAATTACTGATTAATTACATTAAGTGGATGGAGGTTAACTATATTTGGATTATGTGTTGCAAAGCGCTGTGATATGAGAAAGACCATTCATAATGGGCCAAGACTAGCTAATATTCTAAAGGAAATAGCTTAAATTGAATTAAATCTGTACTAACTATGAAGTTAGTATTGAATGCATTATTTCATGTAATCGAGTTTGTAGAGGCAAGACATGATCTTAGTTGTGGTTTTGATCTTTGATTTGAGGTATATAAGGTTTTACCCATGCAGTTAAGTTGACCCCCACTACCTTCAGAGATATTGTGGATTGATAGACGGACACAGGGATGCGTTAAGATGTTCCAACCGAGGATCATTTGGCTATTTTATTTAGAATTTTAGACCCTTGCAGGTATCCCAAAAATGTTTTTTTGATGAAACATTGAATCTGGCCTTAACACTATAAGCCTATAGAAATGCATTGAATGACAGATTCATAAATCGAAAAACGGTCCAAAATAAAGAACTGTTTTGAAGTGTCTGTCCTATATCTAAAATAAATAAGGTCATGATTTGTCTAATATAACTGGAATTACTATCCGTTTACCTTTGGACGTGGAAATGACCGTGGAATTTTCGGTCCGGTACCAGGTTACTTTCAAACGAGTCGAGTCCCTTGACACTTGTACAGTAAAATCGTACAGCAAAATGGAGCCCACTCTTTCCATAGAAACACTACAGACATTTTCGTTAGAAGACCGATTTTCGGGATATCTCCTGGTCTGACTAACTGCGCTGTGGAAGGCTGACATCGGTGGATTGAGACACCCTGCAAAAAAAAACGTCTCTAATTTAAACATATCTTTTTTATGGGGATTTTTTTATGACGCTAATTAGATTTCCGCGGGGGCACGGATATCGAATATGGTGCCAAGTGTGTTAAAAAATAACCTTGCGGAACAAAGGGCCATACTGCTTTGAACGGAAAGAGGAATTGTGTAAAAAAGATAATCCTGCAGCCTACACATTTATTGGGAGGGAGGGGGGCTTGCGGGAGACAGTGAAGGAAGGCGTCTGACCGACAGGATGGCAGGGGGAGACACTGACAGGCTGGCTGCGAGGGAGGCAGAGGGGGGGACAGTGGGTGGTGAATGGGTTTCAAGGATGAGGTAAGGGTAGGTCTTGGAGTGTGTAGTAAGCTATAGGGTTGCCCCAGTGTCACTGAGATAAGAGTACCTCTCTAAACCAACCATTAACGTTCCACAGTGAATGGCTCAGTCAGCAGTAACATGAATGGTAATGATGGGAATTATTTACAGAGAGAGGGATCTCCTGGTCAGGACTCAGAATAAAGAACATCAGTAAGAAAATAGTACACAGATAAGAGCATACTGAGTATGCAAAACATTAAAAGCACCTGTTCTTTCCATGACATAAACTGCCCAGGTGTATCAAATTTAATTTGTCACGTGCTGAGTACAACATGTGTAGACTTTACCGTGAAATGCTTACTTACAAGCTCTTAACCAACAATGCAGTTCAAGAAGAAGAAAATATTTACCAAGTAGACTAAAATAAAAAGTAACAATAACGAGGCTGTATACAGGGGGCACTGGTACCGAGTCAGTGTGCAGGGGTACAGGCTAGTTGAGGTAATCTGTACATGTAGGTGGGGGCGAAGTGGCTATGCCTAGGTAACAAACAACCAGAGAGTAGCAGCAGTGTACAAAAGGGAGGGTGGGGTAAATTTGAATTATCCGGTGCCGATTTTATGAATTGTTAAGCAGTCTTATGGCTTGGGGTAGAAGCTGTTGAGGAGCCTTTTGGTCCTAGACTTGCCGCTCCGGTACAGCTTTCCAAGCGGTAGCAGAGAGTCTGACAATTTTATGGGCTTTCCTCTATTATATAGGTCCTGGATGGCAGGAAGCCTGACCCCAGTGATGTACTGGGCCGTTCGCACTACCCTATGTAGCGCTTTACGCTCACATACTGAGCAGTTGCCATACCAGGCGGTGATGCAACCGGTCAGGATGCTCTCGATGGTGCAGCTGTAGAACCTTTTGAGGAACTGTGGACCCATGCCAAATCTTTTCAGTCTCCTGAGGGGGAAAAGGTTTTGTCGTGCGACTGTCTTGGTGTATTTGGACCATGTTAGTTTGTTGGTGATGTGGACACCAAGGAACTTGAAACTCTCAACCCGCTCAACTACAGCCCAGTCGATGAGAATGGGGGCCTGTTCGGCCCGCCTTTTCCTGTAGTCCACGATCAGCTCCTTCGTCTTGCTCACATTGAGGGGGAGGTTGTTGTCCTGGCACCACACTGCCAGTTCTCTGACCTCCTCCCTATAGGCCGTCTCATCGTTGTCAGTGATCAGGCCTACCACTGTTGCGTCGTCAGCAAACTTAATGATGGTGTTGGAGTTGTGTTTGGCCACGCAGTTATGGGTGAACATGGAGTACAGGAGGGGACTAAGTACACAACCCTGAGGGGCCCCAGTGTTAAGGATCAGCGTGGCAAACGTGGTGTTGCCTACTCTTACCACCTGGGGGTGGCCCATCAGGAAGTCCAGGATCCAGTTGCAAAGGGAAGTGTTTAGTCCCAGAGTCCTTAGCTTAGTGATCAGCTTCGTGGGCACTGTGGCGTTGAACACTGAGCTGTAGTCAATGAACAGCATTCTAACATAGGTGTTCCTTTTGTCCTGATGGAAAAGGGCAGTGTGGAGTGCAATAGAAATTGCGTTATCTGTGGATCTGCTGGGGCGGTATGCAAATTGGAGTGGGTCTAGGGTTTCTGGGATAATGGTGTTGATGTGAGCCAAGACCAGCCTTTCAAAGCACTTCATGGCTACAGACATGAGTGCTGCAAGTCGGTATTCATTTAGGCAGGTTACCTTAGCATTCTTTGGCACAGGGACTATGGTGGTCTGCTTGAAACATGTTGGTATTGCAGACTCAGACAGAGAGAGGTTGAAAATGTCAGTGAAGACACTTGCCAGTTGGTCAGCGCATGCTCGGAGTACACGTCCTGGTAATCCCTCTGGCCCGGCGGCCTTGTGAATGTTGACCTGTTTAAAGGTTTTACCCACATCGGCTGCGGATAGCGTGATCACACAGTCGTCCGGAACAGCTGATGCTCTCATGCATGTTTCAGTGTTACTTGCCTCAAAGCGAGCATAAAAGTTATTTAGCTCATCTGGTAGGCTTGTGTCACTGAGCAACTCTCGGCTGTGCTTGTCTTGGTAGTCTGTAATAGTTTGCAAGCCCTGCCACATCGGTTAGGCCGGCATTGTCACTGACTTGTACAGTTAAATAAAGGTTCAATACATTTTTATTTTTTATTTTTTTTACATCCGATGAGCGTCGTAGCCAGTGTAGTACGGTTCAATCTTAGTCTTGTATTGATGCTTTGCCTGTTTAATGGTTTGTCTGAGGGCATAGCAGGATTTCTTATAAGCTTCCGGGTTAAAGTCCCGCTCCTTGAAAGCGGCAGCTCTACCCTTTAGATCAGTGAGGATGTTGCCTGTAATCCATGGCTTCTGGTTGGGGTATGTACGTACGGTCACTGTGGGGATGACATCATCGATGCACTTATTGATCGGATGGGGCCACAGTGTCTCCTGACCCCTCCTGTCTCAGCCTCCAGTATTTATGCTGCAGTAGTTTATGTGTCGGGGGGCTAGGGTCAGTTTGTTATATCTGGAGTACTTCTCCTGTCTTATCCGGTGTCGTGTGTGAATTTAAGTAAGCTCTCTCTAATTCTCTCTTTCACTCTTTCTTTCTCTCGGAGGAGGACCTGAGCCCTAGGACCATGCGTCAGGACTACCTGGCATGATGACTCCTTGCTGTCCCCAGTTCACCTGGCTGTGCTGCTGCTCCAGTTTCAACTGTTCTGCCTGCGGCTATGGAACCCTGACCTGTTCACCGGACGTGCTACCTGTCCCAGACCTGCTGTTTTCAACTCTCGAGAAACCGCAGGAGCGGTAGAGATACTCTTAATGATCGGCTATGAAAAGCCAACTGACATTTACTCCTGAGGTGCTGGCTTGCTGCACCCTCGACAACTACTGTGATTATTATTATTTGACCGTGCTGGTCATTTTTGAACATTTGAACATCTTGGCCATGTTTTGTTATAATCTCCAACCGGCACAGCCAGAAGAGGACTGGCCACCCCTCATAGCCTGGTTCCTTTCTAGGGAGTTTTTCCTAGCCACCGTTCTTCTACACCTGCATTGCTTGCTGTTTGGGGTTTTAGGCTGGGTTTCTGTACAGCACTTTGAGATATCAGCTGATGTACGAAGGGCTATATAAATAAATTTGATTTGATGGTTGATTTGATTTGATGAAGTCAGTGACTGATGTGGTGTACTCCTCAATGCCATCGGAAGAATCCAGGAACATATTTCAGTCTGTGCTAGCAAAACAGTCCTGTAGCTTAGCATCTGCTTCATCTGACCACTTTTGGGTCATTGGTGTCATTGGTGCTTCCTGCTTTAATTTTTGCTTGTAAGCAGGAATCAGGATGATATAATTATGGTCAGATTTGCCAAATGGAGGGCGAGGGAGAGCTTTGTACGCATCTCTGTGTGTGGAGTAAAGGTGGTCTAGAGTTTTTTTCCTCTGGTTGCACATTTAACATGCTCTTAGAAATTAGGTAAAATTGATTTAAGTTTCCCTGCATTAAAGTCCCCGGCCACTAGGAGTGCCACCTCTGGATGATAGTTTTCCTGTTTGCTTATGGCCGTATACAGCTCATTGAGTGCGGTCTCGGTTTGTGGTGCATCGGTTTGTGGTGTTAAATAGACAGCTACGAAGAATATAGATGAAAACTCTCTAGGTAGATAGTGTGGTCTACAGCTTATCATGAGATACTCTATGTCAGGCGAGCAAAACCTTGAGACTTCCTTAGATATCGTGCTGTTCATACCAGCTTTTGTTTACAAATATACATAGACTGCCACCCCTTGTCTTATCAGAGGTTGCTGTTCTATCCTGCCGGTACAGTGTATAACCCGCTAGCTGTATGTTATTCATGTCGTCGTTCAGCCACGAATCGGTGAAACATAAGATATTACAGTTTTTAATGTCCCGTTGGTAGGATATACTTGCTTTTAGTTCATCCATTTTATTATCCAGCGATTGTACGTTGGCCAATAGTACCGATGGCAAAGGTAGATTAGCCACCCGTCGCCTGATCTTCAAAAGACACCACGATCTCCTTCCGCGAAACCTCTGTTTCTTTCTCCTGCGAATGACGGGGATGAGGGCCTTTTCGGGTATCCGGCTGGGCCCCTCAAGGACATTCAGAGACTTGTCACAAAGCCACTCCTGTGTTGTCTTGGCTGGGTGCTTAGGGTTGTTGTTCTGTTGCAAGGTGAACCTTTGCACCAGACTGCGGTCCTCTGTACTTTGCTCCGTTCATCTTTGCCTCAATCCTGACTAGTCTCCCAGTCCATGCCACTGAAAAACATCCCCACAGTATGATGCTGCCACCACCATGCTTCACCATAGGGATGGTGCCAGGGTTCCTCCAGACGTGACGCTTTGCATTCTAGGAAGAGTCTTGATGGTTCCAAACTTCTTCCATTAAGAATGATGGGGCCATTTTTTGGTACCCTTCCCCAGATCGGATCCTTGACACAATCCTGTCTCGGACAATTCCTTCAACCTCATGGATTGGTTTTTGCTCTGTCAACTGTGGGATAGGTGTGTGCCTTTCGAAATCATGTCGAATTAATTGAATTTCACACTGGTGAATTTAACAATGAAGTTGTAGAAACATCTCAAGGATGATCAATGGAAACAGGATTCACATGAGCTCAATTTCAAGTCTCGTAGCAAAGGGTCTGAATGTAAATAAGGTTTTTTGATTTTTGATACATTTGCAAACATGTCTAAAAGCCTGTTTTCGCTTTGTCATTATGGGGATTGTGTAGATTGCTGAGGAAAATTAATTTTAGAATAAGGCTGTAACGTAAAACAAAATGTGGAAAAAGTCAAGGGGTTTGAATACTTTCCGAAGGACTGTATGTCATTTAATTTAAAGGGTAAAAAATAACTGTAAAAATCATTAAGTGGACCTTTAAAGATGTCTATTATTTATTACCACAGCCAATTAGGATGTCACCAGCACTATCAATCCTTCGCTATTTGTGAGGGTGAAGTTTCAGAGATTTCAGAGCCAAATGAAATCAGATTTCAAGATGCCAGTGTCCATTGGTAGGATCTGCCTGCCTGGTTGCTGTCGGCCTCCTACGGGATATGAATATTTAACACATCTGGTTATCTATGGTGGGAAGGTGTGTGTGTGTGTTATCGTGCGAGGATGTGTGCTTGGATTATCCAGATTGTCCACATCCCATAAATCCCCTTCCTACCCATGCTGCCTAAGTGTGGGCCGCTGCTCGCTGCCTGTCTCCCTCCCACTGGGGCCTGATGGATCCTCTGCTGCTCGCTCCCTCCCTCCACCCGATGCCTCCCTGGGTTTTGGGCACCAATGTCATGGGGGATACATTTAACTGGGAGAAAGATGATTGGATAGATGGGTGGGTTTTTACAGGGAGGGAGATGATTGGGTAGATGGTGAGGTGCAGAATGGTAGAAAGATAGACTACTGCCCTCCCTTCCCCTCCCCTGGTGGGCTATATGCTGATTTTAATATTCAGAAGCCCTGTGCTATCATTTTAAAAGGAGCGCATCATGCAGAGCTGGAGCACTGTGACTGTTATGCAATGGTGTTGGTGTACAGTAGGCACAGTGTGTGTGTGTGTGGGAAGTAACGGGAGATGTCCAGTGGCTGTCCAGAAGGGAACCAAGCAATCTGTTCCTCTGCAGCATCGATCAATCTCGCTCTCTCTTGTTCTAGCGCTCACTCTCTCTCTCTCTCTCAATCACTCTCTCTCTGGCCTTTTCTCAATTGGATTTGTTCAACTCCTGCCTCCTCTCTGACCTTCTTTTGAAAAAGGTCAAAGGTGATCGAGGCGATACGGTGACGAGAGGGAAGGTGGATGAAAATGTGCTTGTATGAAAGGAGACTCAATCGCGTGTCGTCAGGCAAATGACGTTTACAGGGTGGAATCCCCAAATTACAGGGTGGAATCCCCAAATAAATGTATAATTATGTGATAAAAACAAATGTAGCCAGTTGTGCAAGACATTTTATAGATAAAAGGATTAAGTAGCATATCGTGTTTAAATGTGTGCATGCTTTTCTCTTTCGAGAAGACAATAGCTGATTCCAAGGGGGTGCGTCAGATTTCAAAACCCTTCTGCAAAGGACTCAGGTAGGATACATTTGTGCTTCCTCGCCAAAAGGAGGCTATTGAGGAGGAGAGGACCGTCTTCCGTTTGCCTACTAATGAATTGACGCTCTCTTCGTCCACTAGACCATTTATCGGTTACCAGGTCACGGAGTAGAGAGTGCAGAGTAAAGTATGGGTACAGTGTATATGGAGTGCAGACGGTGTGATGCAGTTCAAAGCTCCAGTATCTAACACTGCCTACCTCCGTCTCATGCTGAAGCTATATGTGTTGTGAATTTTAAACTGCATTTAGGATCTATGGTGCTCCTCTCTCTGCACATCCCCCCCTGACTATCCCCCCCACTGCAACGTGCCAAGTTTATTGATGGACTGGGGAAAGGAACGGAATTTCAATCGACGTTTTAAAAGGGGCTATTAGGGAGCACAAAAAAAGATGGATACCTACGCACTGTTGAATGCGCCTGCAGTTTTATTATTAAATGTTTTAGTTGAAAGTTTTCGTCAGGCATCAAAAATGTTGGGAATATTATATGTTGAGGCCTTTCGTCTTTCATCCTCAAAAACCTGCGTCTTCATATAAGTGTTCAGTGCCCTGCTGTCCTGGTTTTGGTAGTCACAAAGTAGTATGAGTGCTGATCTAGGATCAGTTTAGCCTTATAGATCATAATGAGTATGATTATATGGACGGAGGACCTGATCCTAGATCGTCGCTTTTGAATAGGGGCCCTGCTATGTTCTCCTCTTTGCTCTGTTATCCTGGATTTGGTCCAGACCTGAATATAGGCCCTGGTTATGATCCAGACCTGCTATGTTTAGCCAAGGCCAGGCCCAGGAGGCCAGTGGGCACCACCAGCCAGCCAACAACCCAGTCCATGTGTAGGCTGTAGATAGGAGCTGTGGCTGGACACCAAAATATTTGTGCCGCTGAGGGCTGCCTGTTTTTGTCACTGGAGCGAGAACTTTGTTTTTAGTGTGGGAAAGCAAACAACACCTTTTTGCACCATCAAAGGTGTGACTCCATGTCCATTTGTGGGCTTTTCTCTCCTCCTATAAGAGATGGTGAATAGGTGAAATGTTCCTCTGTCAGCTCCACGCGTGGAAACAACGTTGATTCGACCAGTGTGTGCCCAGTTGGAACCCACACGAGCCACAACCCCATGGTCTGAAAGCAAGTGTGATATTTTGTACATAAAAAAATACAGTAGATCCGCTCTTTAATCTGCACAGACACACTATACCTGGACTGCTATTTTTACACACCAACTCCAAAACCCTTTGGTAGTGTGATTGTTTTCCATTGATAGTCACATTTCTGACAGTGCCTGCTTATGGGGGTTTTAGGGTGTATCTCTTTGACATGGTAAGCCTCTCTCCCAACCTTCCATATCTCACACATCCTTACACCTGGGCTTGGGTCAAAAGGAGAAAGAGGGTCAGATTAACTTCAAACACCTGAGAGTTGCATGAGAAGAGAGAGATGGGAGAGAACGCTCACGGACACTTTACTCTCCTCTAGTCGGATCTTTCCCTCCCTTAATCTTCTTCTCTCATTGATCCTCCTGGCTCTCTGCACCTTTACACTTCAACACATTCTTTCCCCTCCAGATGGGGTGCCAAGATGTGGTGGAGCACAGTGTGAAGCTGAGCATATCTATCATATCCCTCACTATACAGAATAGGAGAGGGGTTGAGTAGGGATAAGAGCCACGAAATTATTGTTTAAATGAAACATATACTGAGCTATTTTCGATGTTAACATTTAAAAAAAATATACAGAACCATCAAAAGTTTGGACACACCTACTCATTGCAGGGTTTTTCTTTATTTTGTATTATTTTCTACATTGTAGAATAATTGTGAATACATCACAACTATGAAATAACACATATGGAATCGTGTAGTAACCATAAAAGTGTTAAACAAATATATTTTATATTTGAGATTCTTCAAAGTAGCCACTCTTTGCCTTGATGACGGCTGGCCCTCACTGGCTCCAGGTCTTCTATAAGTCTTTGCTAGGTAAAGCTCCGTCTTATCTCAGCTCACTGGTCACCATAACAACACCCACCCGTAGCACGCGCTCCAGCAGGTATATCTCACTGGTCATCCCCAAAGCCAACACTTCTTTGGCCGCCTTTCCTTCCAGTTCTCTGCTGCCAATGACTGGAACGAATTACAAAAATCGTTGAAGTTGGAGACTTATATCTCCCTCATTTACTTTAAGCATCAGCTATCTGAGCATCTCACCGATCGCTGCAGCTGTACACAGCCCATCTGTAAATAGCCCTACCTCATCCCCATATTGTTTTAATTTACTTTTTCCCCCCTCTTTTGCAAGTATTTCTACTTGCACATCATCATCTGCACATCTATCACTCCAGTGTTAATTTGATAAATTGTAGTTACTTTGCTAATATGGCCTATTTAATGTATTACCTCCTTACTTCATTTGCATACACTGTATATACATTTTTCTATTGTTATTGACTGTACTTTTGTTTATCCCATGTGTAACTCTGTGTTGTTGTTTTTTATCGCACTGCTTTGCTTTATCTTGGCCAGGTCGCAGTTGTAAATGATAACTTTTTCTCAACTGGCCTACCTGGTTAAATAAAGGTGAAATATATATATATATATATATATTTTAAATGACAGCTTTGCACGCTCTTGGCAAAGCTGAAGTGCTCAGAATATGTGTGAACTCCTTCAAGACTTTTGGAAAAGCATTCCAGGTGAAGCTGGTTGAGAGAATGCCAAGAGTGTGCAAAGCTGTCATCAAGTCAAAGGGTGGCTACTTTGAAGAATCTACATGATTCCCTATGTGTTATTTCATAGTTTTGATGTCTTCACTATTATTCTACAATGTGGAAATTTGTCAAAATAAAGAAAAACCCTTGAATGAGTTGTTGTGTCCAAACTTCTGACTGGTGCTGAATATATATTTTATACTAATGTCATGGAAATTCTACACAGGGACACTCAAAGTCAATCTTAAGTGAATCATTCTTTATTATCAGTGTGCTGGAGAGGTTCCAACCATGTGTACACATGTCGATCAGGATCTCTACCCGGGGCAGTCCCGTAAGTTCTCTTATATACAGACAAGTTATATTTGCATGGTTTATCTTATTCATCATTCATAATTAATGAATCATTAACGTTTGCTTCCTTCATGTGACCGACCAATACTGGGTCATGCATGTGACAGACCAATACCTCACGAGGCTTCTTCTCTCTAAGCTGAGAACTTGAAACTGAGATATCCTTTCTCAAAACAAGGTTCTGGGCATACTACCAAATTGCAGATACTGATAGTGAGAATTCGTTCAATCAGTTACTAGCATGAACACAGAAATTAGTTAATAGATAAGCCCACGAATAGAACACAGAAACATAACATGTTCCACCACACTAATGCTATTGTTCAGAGAAAAATATTTTGTTTAACAAGTAATACAAAAAATACAAAAAACATACATCGCTGAGCCTTTAAAACAAACGTGATAAATTAACCATTATTTTGTGGATTTGTGTGCTTGGGGTACTTGCAGGAAGATCCACGTGCAGCCAAGTTTCAGCCTCCTGGCAAGAGGCAACCAGGTTTTTGGCCAAAATGTCCTGGTACTGGGTAAAATTAATGATGCTGTTGACCTTAACAAGGGCCCCAGGACCAGTGGAACCAAAATAGCTTCATAACATCAAAGATCCACCACCATATTTTACATTAAATATTGGGTACTTTGCATTCTTCTTTCAATGGCAAACCACCACTGGTGTGCGTGGCCAAAAAGCGATATTTTCATGTCATAGAACTCTTTGGCCACGCACACCAGTGGATTGAATAGAACATAGTATTTTATAACAATTATTATACTGTATATCCATATGGGTTCAAAGGTTGTGGGGCTGTATGTACTCTTATCCACTGTCAACCCATGGGCTACAAGTGCTCAAAAACACTCAAATTCATTATAACATTCTGCCTGTTGTGCTGATTTTGGATGTCCCCATTACCACGGTCTCTTTCCACGCCTCTCATGTTGTGGGGACATTTGATAGTTTGATCGTTTTTGACATGATTCTATGCCTCCCCCATTTCTATTCTGGCAGAGGTCAACAGCCCACTGACGATGAACTCAGCTCTCTGCCTGTAGCCAGGGAACAAATTGTCAAAAGTTGGCAAGGGAATGCTATTTGTGCTGGCAGGGAAGGGTATTAATAATGTATTTTTAGTTAACATCCCTCCTTAATTTGACCCCTGTGTGTAGCCTGTAGCTCCTCTCCCACCCAGATCCCCTATAGGTTCTCTCCCCCACACCCCAGATTCCAGCGGAGCAGACCCACACACACGCCATGTCTGTCAAACAGAGCGAACAGGCCTCAGTGCCTTTTAATGGTTTATTTTGGGCCTGGTAAGCAAGGGAGGCCAAGGGAGGCTAGGACAGTCAGGAACCAGGGGTCAGTGGAGCCCTTCTCAGTATTGATACACAGGTCACAGGTCATTGGTCTCTCACAGCACTCTGATACCCCTCAGCTAAATGGGCACTGGACTAGTCTTTATCATGAGTTACGGTATGAGTTCCATTAGTTTAATGTGCTTTCCCCGGGATCAATTGTGATGTCGTAAAATGTATGATTTATTAATTGATTGAATGGTTTGAGACATTTCCAACAGGAAGTAGGGATAGAGGTTGCTAACTTGTTCACCCTGGATTTGACCAAATTCCCAAGGGAATGATGAAGGTTTCTGGTGGAGAAGTGTTTTGTCATCACCAGGAGTTGACAGTCGATACCCAACTGGAATCTGCCTAGACTGGAATCTCAACACTCATATTTCCCCACCACCTCAAGGCATTACACTACAAAACGTACAGTATCTCAGCTTGAAACCTGAGTATGCCCTTGTATTGTTTAGCTAGTTAGCTAGCTAGCGGGAGAACAGAACAGAGAATCCCTACGGTGAGATGAGTCCAGTGTTATGGTTATGTTATTCCTCTCAAGGTGATTACATTCACAGCTCTACCACACCAGCCCAGCAAAATACGCACGCGCGCACGCACGCACGCACGCACGCACGCACGCACGCACGCACACACACACACACACACACACACACACACACACACACACACACACACACACACACACACACACACACACACACACACACACACACACACACACACACACACACACACACACACACACTCAACCCTAAAGACAAGATAATAATCTGCCATTCTGCCCCTCACTGTTCCTAGGCTGTCATTGAAAATAAGAATTTGTTCTTAACTGACTTGCCTAGTTAAATAAAGGTATAAATAACACTTGCTCTTGTCTCTTTTTCCTAGCACCGACTTCTCTGATATCTATTGAGGAAAAATGTACTTAAGCCTGTGATTGTGATTTGACTTAAGACTGTGATTTGTGGTTGTCTTGCCTAGCTAACTTGAATGCACTGATTGCTACCAGCGGAATAACATCTGACATTTATGAGTACTATATACAGTACGTACATTTCATATGCGTATCTGTGCGTATTTTACTGTGTATACTACTCATGGACATAAATCAGATACGTGTATCTATCTGATTTGGTGACCTTGTACACTATGTGAGCCAAATGTTTCAAGTTTGCATCTTAAAATGACATATTCTCTACGCTCTATGATGGCACAAGCGATTATAGACTGCCGTCAGTCTGTAAGTGTATTTGTCTGTATTCGCTTACTGGTTACCAGGTGTCTGTATGTGTCTGTATTTGTATCACTCTGTCCCTGTGCTTGTATTTCTGGGTCAAGAGAGTGAGAGTGAAATGGAGGGAGGGGTGAGGGGTTGGAAAGGACCCTAAATGTGGCGCGTGCAACCTCGAGCCTCTCGAACCATCTACAAGTTGAACCCGGCTCAGCCATCGGTGTAGAGCTGAGAAAAACAAGGGCTAATGCCAAATGTAAACAGGGAGGAGTGGGCCCAGCGGGAGCAGTGCTGTGAATGCTCTGTTTGTCTGTGTGTGTGCGTGTGTGCGTGCGTGTTTTCCGGGCGTAGAGGGATTTTCAAACTTCTTGTATCAAATTTGGGAGAAAAAAATAACCTGCAGGTTATTGAGTGATTAAGAGCGTTGGTGATTAAGAGCGTTGGGCCAGTAACTGTAAGGTCGCTGGTTCAAATCCCTGAAACGACTAGGGGATACATCTGTCAATGTACCCTTGACCAAGACACTTAACTGTAATTGCTCCTGTTAAATTACCTTCCAAAAATAAAAACATAGGGGCTTATAACCATAAGCAAAAAATAAATATCTAAAATCCAGCCCTGGTGTCAAGTGCAGACATTCTGTATTCCCTGACTCTGCCTGGGAGCTTCATACACACTGGAAGCAGAGGAGGATGATATATGCCAGGTGAGTAAACTCTTACATTCAGCTTAATTATGAGTCTACGACTGTCGAACAGGCAGACAAGAGCTGTGTTGTATTTCATAGAAGGGGGAAGTTAGTAATTACTCTAGGCGTTTGTAGCCTCGGAAAGAAGCTATTTCTTTAGCTGTTAAAGTGATGTCTACAGTCAGACAGGCATATCTCTCTATTGAGCCGACCATAGGATTATTTCTCTCCCACTAACACACATGCACGCACACACACTCTGAGAAGCCTTGTCAGAGTGACTTACATTGGGTCTAGATGGGGAACGCCACATGAATAATGGGGACCAGAGCAGTTACGAGATGATGAGGAAAGCAGGTGGCAGGAAAAGGGCTATGTTGATCATCTACGCACACTTATTCAGCGGTCTTATTAAGAATGCTAGTATAATTTGAAACAACAATAAAAAAAGTGAATCTTATCATATATCAAATGTGTTGCTCTGTTCTGGGCTAACTGCAGCTTAGTTTTGTCCTTCTTTGCAGTTCTTGGCCATATGACTGGACAATAATCAAGATAAGATCAAACTAGAGCCTGCTGGACTTGCTTTGCACAGTGTGGTGTCTCTTTATCACAGACAGACCTCTCCCCACCTTTAGAACCATTGAATCCATATGTTTGGACCATGACAGGTAACACCAAGTCATTTACTCTCCTCAACTTGCTCAATAGCCACACCATTCATGACCAGATGCCAGTGGCAGGTCATTTGTAAAAATAGAAAAGAGTAGAGGACCAAGAGACCTGCCATGCTGGGGTACACCACATGTGTACGTGTTTAACATTAGAGAAGCTTCCATGAAATAAATAACTGTGTTCTATTAGATAGATGGCTCTGAATCCACGATATGGCAGAGGTTGAAAAGCCATAACGCATACGTCTTGTTCAACAACAGGTTATGGTCAATAATATCAACGGCTGCACGGAAATCTTTTTATTATCAATTTCTTTCAACCAATCACCTGTCATTTGTGTCAGTGCAATACATGTTGATTCCTCACTAGCTTTCCGTCTAAGATTTCAGTCCCAGTTTTGTCATTATTGCTCGATAACAATCATGTTGACTCGAAAAAGTACAAGTTCTTGGAAAAGCTTCTAAATGACAGTAACAAGAGTTTTTGTAAATTTCGTTACTTCCATCCCTGGATTCATCTTATACTTCACCTGAGGTACTTGTGATAAAGAAATACAATCTTCAGAGCTAATCTTCAGAGCCAACCAATAGAATTCACTTCTGACCGAGTCAAGAGTTCATTCAAACTCGATGTTCAAGCTCAGCGACGTTCATTCACATACAGTATCTATCCATCTCTTTCCACACAACACTGAACTCAAAGCAGCCTACAACCGAAAGGAACATTGATAAAATGGATTCATTAATTGGGCAGACAAAGAGACGCAGACTGTGAAGGGGAGGAGGAGGACATATTTTTCTGTCTTCCCACACATGTCCTGCATACATTAAGAATGCAGCAGTGACCACAGATGGAAGGGACCAGATAAGAGCAGAGTCAGCCGCTCGTTCATGCAGTGTCAACTGACAGTCACAGGCAGCACCTCTATGCCACATACTGTATGATAGTTGGTTGGTTCTTCAGGGTTTAATGCTCATCCACACCAGGCTGGATAGGAAGGTCATGACCCGCTGAATTGCTCAACTACTGTGCGTATGTATGGATACATAGCCTGCATCCTTTGTCTGGTGTGTGATGGATCTACTCATTTTCTGTAGTACATCTCAGTATATCTCATCATGTGAAAAAACAGGAGCATGAATAATCCTATATTTTCTACTCACAACATGCATTTATATATTATAACCTGGGTGGTTCGAGGTATATTATATAACTTGGCAAACACAAACAACAGTCAAGACTTCAGTATAGAAGTGTCTCTTCTCTATCCAACTAGCCATCTTAAATCAGGATATTGTGAACTCATTTATCTCCTCGAAAGAATAACATTTGTCAAGACAGGCGTTATGCCATGGCTTGGTATACAGTAGCTTTACAACAGATATTATGTGGGAGAAGAAAAAAAATGTGGGGGAAAAAAAAATGTGGGGAAAAATGTGGAAAATAAATAAATAAAACGGTATGAGGATTTGATTTGTACTGTAAATGCATAGCGTAGAATAAAAAGGGTTTGTTTTATTTTTGTTTTGTCATTTGGTTCCGTGATGAGAAATTACTCATCTGTCTTCTTGATTGTGACTTTCTTGGAATGAGAATGGCTGGAACCCATCACAATCCTTCCCCAACCTCTCGTCATCTCTTTCCTCAATGAACCTCCGGTGATATGTAGTGCTTTAAGTTCTGTTTTTGTATTTCATTCTGTTTTGTTTGTTTCTATTTTTAGACCTGCCCCTATGTTTGATGCTGCCTGTGAAGAGGGAGAGGGGGAAGTACTAACTGTGTCCTTTGTAATAGTGGAGAATTTATTCAGTTCATTTCCCTTTCTGATAACTCATACCGTATACTGTATGTGGGTCCTTCCATAAAAAACCTACTATCAGGGGTATTGGACTTTCCTCATGAAAAAACCCCACCAGTGTTATATTCTCATTCGTTTTTCAAGGCATAATTCAACTGAAACCTAGAAGGGCCTCCTACTATGTAATGTGAGGCTACAACAGGGCTTCAGGCTTTTCACCTGATTCCAGTCTCTTATTGTGAGTTATTAAGCTGTTGCTTGAGAACTGTATTGAATTGGACTTCATGTCTGAGAGCTCTCAGCATTATGTCTTAAAACAGCATGATGTTACATCTTTCACAGCATTCAATGCACCACTCAATAAAACAACAATGAAATGAATGATTCAGAGAACACTGACACACACTCTTCCGACACCCTATAGAATAGAAAACCAAATCAGAGTAAAGGCCTGAGAAAGATCTATGTTAAATCTGGTGGGGGACCGTCTGCAGGTTCAGAGGAGACGAGCGGCAGCAGGGAGTGTGCCAACACAGCACAGAGAGGTGAGACATTCACAGTGGAGGTGTGATGATGGCAGAGGGCAGATACTACACCACCATACAGTATTACCCTGTCTCTACTGTATAGGAGGGGAGTGGATGGTCAGCAATACTCCTTTTCATATTTCTTTACGACCTTGGTCTTCTCTTTTCTTCTCTCCTCTTCTCTTCTCAAGGGGTTTTGTATCAATCATGAGATAATGATGCGTAATTAGTGGAATCTGTGATGCAGTATCTGTCCCTCACGTCTTCTGTGTAAAAGCAGGCTGGACGGCCCCTGGACCCGAGCTAGCTCTTACATTCAAGCCTGTTCTCTCAAACTATGGTCTGTGGATGAGAGGGAGGGACTGTGTGTTGGATTACAGGACTAGAGAGCTGTCACTCAACCTGTCCTCAAGTCTTTGTCTCCGGTCAGTTCTGTTATTGTGTCTGGTTGACACTCTCATTGGAAAATGTCAGTTGTGTCAAGTACTTAAGGAAACATTTTTTTATGTACTACTTAAGTAGTTTTTGGGGGGGTATCTGTACTTTACTATTTATACTTTTGACAACTTTTACTTTTATTTCACTACATTCCTAAAGAATATAATGTATTTTTTACTCCATACATTTTCCCTGACACCCAAAAGTAGTCATTCAATTTGGAATGCTTAGCAGGACTGGAAAATGGTCAAATTCACACACATCCCTGGTCATCTCTACTGCCTCTGATCTGGCAGATTCACTAAATACATACGGTTCATTTATAAATTGTGCCTGAGTGTTGGAGTCTGTCCCTGGCTATCCGTAAAAATAAAAACACAAATTATGCCGTCTGGTTTGCTTAATATAAGGAATTGTAAATTATTTATAGTTTTACTTTTAACACTAAGTATATTTTAGCAATTACATTTACTTTTAATACTATATTTAAAGTATATTTAAAACCAAATACTTTAAGACTTTTACTCAAGTAGTATTTTACTGGGTGACTTTCACTTTTACTTGAGTTATTTTCTATTAAAGTATCTTTACTTTTACTCAAGTATGATATTTACGTATGTTTCCACCTCTGGAAAATGTTCTGTTATTCTTCCCAACCCTCAGGGATAATCCATACTATTAGCCTATTTGCTTACGGAAGCAAGCCACTAATGATTTTGCCTTAAGTCAGTATATGTAATTCTACAGACGTAATAATACATAATGTTATGTAATAAAATGAATAGACCTTTTTAAATTTGTTATGAGTGACCTACATTTCTGTTGGCACAAAGACATAAGACACATTCATTTTTAGCTTGGTAAATAAACTAATTGGAAATTCGGATCTTTTTTAAAACTTTTGGTATTTGCTCAGGCCTTTGACCACATCCATTCCATATTGGTGGAGTAAGCTATATATTGTATGTGTGGTAGTACACTTGTATTTGTTAGAGTCAGATGTGGACAAGGTGCACTGCACAGTACCTAAAATGACTCAGTCAAAGGATTCTATTCTGTAGGTTTCAGTGGAAAAGAACACATGGAATTTCCAGGAGAGCTGACTGAAGTGCTGTGTGTGTCTCTCTGTTTCCTGTCTACACCCTCATGTAGACAAGAAACCCATTGTAGCTATATGTCACCCTTAACTACCCTTCGGTCAAGGACATGTAAATACTATGGTTGAACGTCAACATTTTGACATATTTCTAATGAAATATGTCTGCAAATGATACAACACTGAACGGTTTGGCCTTTTACTCCCTCCCTCCCTCCCTTTCCAGGCAAATATTGTGTTTTGACACTGTATATGTACGTAGATCTGGGGGGAAAAAGTCTCTCTGTGTACACCAGGTTCACGTTCACTTTCTGCGTTGTACCTCAGCTAGTGTGTCTCTGACTGAACCACACGGTATAGTGACCACAGGCTTACCTAAACTCACGAACCAAAGAATCTCTGTCAGTGTCGTAGCATAGAGCTGTGTTGCCTGGCTACATGGTTGGTACACCTCACGGAACAATACAAGGCTTCATTGATTCAATGCTCCAAACTCAGCCATACTCTCTCTCTCTCTTACCTAGTTGGCCATGATTAAAATCAAGCCTTTGTGAGTCTGTCTCCCACTAAAAAGAGAGGGGGGAAAAAAATCGCCCCATAGCAAAATAGGTTCCTTGGCCCACTCCCCTTCCTGGGGTCCTTTCTAAATGGGCCTATGCATTACCTTCCTTTCAGGTGTCCTGGCCGTCTACTCTTCCTTGTCTGGTGTGTGTTTCTAGATACACAACTGTGTGAGGGAGCCTGTAAAGGGTTCTGGGTTCTGTTCTGAATGTTGGCTCATACTAAATGGCGCCATGTAATCTAATTTGACTACTTCAAAAGAGAAATGACTCGTCGGCTCATGTGATTCAACTGATTCTTAAATGGTGATACTGTTATTGTTTAGTCATCTGCCTTCGCAAGTCAAAGATATTTTGAAAGATTAAATATATCTTCAAAGATAATTTTTTTTTTTAGAAAAAGCAGGAAACACACGAGAATCGGATGCAAATGATGACGCTGTGATACACTTTGATTAAATACGTTTATTTGATCATTTACATATAGGTGTACATTTCATATCACCCCCTGAGGGAGTGTCACAGTTAAGTTCTAGAATAATTTTGTTGATCGCTTGTATTTTCTTTTTCACTTCTTTTTAACACAGTTATTCTAAAAATAAAAATAACCTCTGTTTTCTGCTCAATATCAGAAATAGGCCTCTTTTTACATGATTCTTGTATGACAAGAAAGAGCACATTCTCAATACATCACTCCTGTGATTATTCAAATAGAATTACTCCATACAAATTAGGTTTTTACTTCTAAAGGATATTTGATCTAAATTATATAAATTTGGAATTGTGTGAACCTCCATTCATAACCCATCCAAACAAAACAATTTGCCCCTCTACTGTTGTTCTAAGACAGAATGCCAGCATGAAAGGGTTCTGTGCTGGGTGGGAGAGTGTTCTACAGAGTTCTATAGAATGTGTGAAGTGGATTCTAGAACAACATGCCAGTTATGGGTTACAAATAAATCCCTGAATATCACTCTCTCAATCAAATGAAAATTAACGTGCAAAATACTTTGATTTGTTGGTCTAGAAAAAGAAGCGACACTTTTGAAAATACAAAATGAAGCATTGAGCAATAGAGCATAGAACAATACTTCGGTTATAAAACGGTTAACGACGCAGTTCCCTGTGTATGTGTTTGTGTGTCTGTGCGTTTGCGCGCGTGTGTGTGTGTGTGTGTGTGTGATATCCAATTCATGATCACAGTAAACACAAGGATTCTCAGTGATGTAAAAAGGTATTGTGTTGTTTCATTGCAATACAATATGATGAATGCAGACGTAGGAGCCTTTCTTAACCCAAAGAGACAATAAAGTGTATACTTAAGAGTATACTTAAAACATCAACTTCCCTTTACGGATTCTTCTTCAATCTACTTTTAACAAACAAATAAATACATTGCATCCAAGCCATCATTTACAATATATTAAAATCACTGCATAATATAGCTATATATCTCTATTGCAGTCATATATAAAACTAATTTGTATAAAAAGAAAGTCCACAAAAGAAAGAAAAGAAAGATAAGAAACTTGATTAAGATGATGTTGCCGAGTAAACAGATCAGGTCGGATAGAATCACATTCAGAGAGCTCTCCTCCTCACAGTTTATGCCTGCTTCTGAAATAATACCCTATATAGTGCACTACCTTTGATCAGAGCCCTATGGGCCCTGGTCAAAAGTAGTGCACTTGATAGGGTACCATTTGGGTCACAGATCTAGCGAGGGAAGCTGAGACAAATTAACTGGCAATAGAGACACATCCATCATCCCACGACCCCCCCCCCCCCCCCCCCCCCCCCCCCCCCCACACACACACCAAGCCAAGATGAGTCAGACCCATACGTTACTACACAATAACCATTTCAAAGCCTACCCAATGAATTCAATCTACCACGAAATTTCCACACATTTTCGCAACAAGTTCTACACGGTGCTTTCCTTTCAATAGAAAACATGAAGCCACATATTCCTTCTGTAGAGTTGTGCGCTGGAGAAAAGTTGCTTTCGTTGCGTTGTAAAGTACAGAATTCGTCCTACAAGTGATTATTGTCTTCCTCTTTGACATATTATGTTTGCATGATAGATTAGATTGCATGATATTGCATAAACTTGTCAAATATGATGCCCAAACTGATGCATAGAATGGTCTACTAGTATATGACATAGGCAGTAAAGGATAATCTCTATTGTGTACATAGTGAATCCGAGATAAAAATTGCATTTCCTTCTGTATCCTATGAAAGCAGTGCTTTTTTTCCAATGCCACAACTCCTAGTCCCCATTTGAGGGTGAATAAGGGTAAAAACTCCTCCAATTTAACCTGGCCAATATGATGCCTTTCGAAGGGTTTGATTTCTGTGGCTAATTAACTTATGACTACAACCGACTGAGGCTCCCTCTTTTAAGGGTCCTTTTCTTTCCTCAACTCCAGGAATGGGATATCCACAAGGGGTAAAATAATCCCTGTGTGTGCACAAAGACAGCTATTGTGACTAGTTGGGGATAGTAAATCTTATCCACCATTAAAAGGTGCCACTGTCACTCTCTTTCAATGTGGGTGGTGTATCCAGTCCGGAACCTCAAATCCAACCATCTGAGATAAATTTGTTAAAAAGGAACATTGTTCACAGATAGGGCCAATACATGCTAGGCTCCTTCTCCCGATGTATAGAATGCATCGCTCCCTTCAAAGCAGGGTAAAAACAAGTATATAGTTCACCCCTTCAAAACTGCTTCTATAGGTTAAAATGGAGCATTTACATATTTTTTTGAAATTTACATTAGAATAACTATAAAAGATGTACTACTCCAGTGTCCTTTCATCAATGAGCTGGGCAGGTCTCACCTTAAGCCTACTGAAACAATCATAGGCAATCAAGAATTAACCTCCAGTTTCATATCCAACATCACATAGTAGAATAAACAAAATCTTTGATCACTTACTGAGTATGGTACGGTGTGGCCGGCACTGTTTAAATATAAGTGCTAAAAAGACATAGAAACAAAATATAACATGGAAGGGGGGGGGGGGGGGGTGAAAAGAAAATAAGAAACCTGCCTGCACTGTGTGTCATTAATGTATACGCTCAAAGTCTTAAGGCTGGCTGGATGGATCATCAGACGTGAATGTCATGGTGGACGGAGAGAGAGAAATGGGGTCACTGACTTTGTTCACTATTTATACATTTTTTTGGTCTTTATTAAGTGACTTCCTGGTTTTGATGGTTGTGGTGGTTGTTATAGTGACGGCAGTCAGTGCAGAACCTCTGTGTGGTGGAATGTCATGATATTGCACTTGGTGCAGATTGACAGGCCATGTGACAGACAGACATTTGGACGGACAGACAGACAGATAGGGCAGGTCCATGTTCAGCATTCAGTAGTATAGCACTGGGGAGGGGCCAGGTGGTTCTGTGACTCGCTCTTAGTAGACAACCCGAAAAGGTCAGAGGCCATCAGCTGCCGAGACGATTGGCTGGCTTCAGCACACTGCTTTGTGTGATTTGCCAGTCCATGGAGTGGTGTGACAGAGGCTTCTATAGGGTTAAACAAAGCGCTCCCTCTTTCCAGTTATAAACAGTAACAGCCTCCACACAACATGTTAAATAAGAAAAGTGATGATGAGGGTGGTGATGAAGAGGACGAAGAAGTTAAAGGTGGATGGCTCGGGTATAAAGACGTGGATCAGCTGCCTCTCTCTCTCTCTCGCTCTCTTTCATCCTCCCTCGTTCAGCGCAGCATGCAGAGCCTCTGCTTCCTCCCAAGGACGGCCCCTCCTCAGGAGACCTGGAGAGACATAAAGAAAGAGAGAGAGAGCGAAGGAGAAAGAGAGAAGAGAGAGACAGAAAAGAGAGAGAGAGAGAGAGAAAGAGAGAGAAGAGGAAATGGAGAGTGTGGTTAGGCTCTGGCCTCCCCACAGGATGTTCCCATGTAATTAGTGCTCCAGTGCTCCTCGGCTCGGCCATCTGTCTGGTGGCTCTGCTCTGCCTGTCTGGCTCTGGGTCGGCCTGGCTCTGCTCCGATACACCAACCCCACTGGGAGCAGCTATTGAGCTATGGACCTCCACACTACTCCTCTCCACTCCATACAAACCTAAACACCACAAACACTGTCTGGTGGCTCTGCCTGGCTCTGGTTCAGCCTGGCTCTGCTCTGATACACTCGCTGCCCTCTGGGAATGATCCAGCAATACTGGACCTCTCCTTCACACCAAAACACGGCCACACTTGGGACCAGATAACCAGCTGATAGATCTCTCCGCAGTATTTAACCAGCTGATAGATCTCTCCACAGTCTACGCTAAAACATGAACACACAGGCGTTTGCGTTTACTCCCTCAATTCGTGCCACATCGACACCTTTAAACCTACTACACTGAAACAGATGTATTGGGGGGGATATAACACCTGTCTCACTCAGCCCAAATGTTTGTTGTTGTTGTTCCCTCCCTCCCCACTGAATTAGAGAAGAAGTGTGTGTGTGTGTGTGTGTGTGTGGATGCTCCAGCGCTCTGCTGTGAACCACAATAGGATTAGAGCAGTGGAGCAGGGGGCTTGGCTGGTTGCTGTTCCACTGTTTCTCCCTCATAGTCCCACCAGCCTCCCATCCACAACAAGAGTAATTACCTTAAACGCTGCAAGATTATAGGATTTCAGAGAACAATGTGTTTGTGTGTGTGTGTGTGTGTGTGCCACAAAGGCAAAAACTCTTAGTATTGCAGCTTTATTATGGTAATTATTTCCAATGATTGTCTTACACAAAAAGAGGTTGGCAATAACATTCCCTTGGAAAGAAAGGATGCTTTGAAAACTGATACTGGCAGACTAGCAGGTGTAAGATACGTTTGCATTGCACACCAGTGGAGGCTGCTGAGGGGAGGACGGCTCATAATAATGGCTGGAATGGAATGGCATCAAACACATGGAAACCGTTTCTCACCAACCGCCTCTGTTAGACACAGCCCCACTGAAGCAGGTCTGGAGTGGTGGAATTCTACAGCAGTATTGCAGAACTAGCACCTTCTCCAAAGCTCTTTTGGTTAACATCGGGGGGAAGTGACCAGGAGGAAGATTAAGCAAGGACACATAATGATCAGCCTGAGTGCTGCCCCCCAAAAATGCAATCAAACCAATTGGAGAGGGTGTTGCTCAGGAGGGAAGCTGCAAATCATGGCAAAGGGAGGTTGGGAGGCAGCAAATAGACACAGAAGGCCTTGACTTGGCTGGCTACAAGCATAGTTTGCATACACCCAGCATGGTTTGGCTAGGCTTGACTGGCTACAATACCAGGGTTGGCTTGCCTGGGACGAATGGATAGGCTGCACTACTTCGACCCACAAAACAGCTTGGTAGTCATGAGTATAGACAGAGACATTATGAAAAGGCACACTAGGAGGGCAGTATCTTGGCACACAGAACCACATCTTGTGCATGTGCTGGCTTCTCTTTGGCTGCTACATTTAACAGTGTCAACAAGAGTCTAGGAGGGCAGAAATGTGGATCAAATTCACCTACCCACCCCCACATTAACTGGAAGGAAGAGCCCCTCCCATGGCCTCATGTCTGGTCTGGTGCCCGATGGAGGGTAGACCACACTGGGGTGGGTGTACTACTACGGTATGTGTGGTCTGTGCTTATGCCTCTCTCTGTACCTTCTGGACCCTAAACTCAACCAGTAGAACCCTGTTGAGTGCTCGAGGCTTTTGTTGAATGGAGAAAAAGATAGTCTGGATTCACTGTCTACAGCTGCAAAAACAGGTTTGAATAGAGGGGACGTTTGGAGCTGCACTGAAACATGGACCACCTGAATGAATGGTCAACCACAAGGTGGAACTGGGAGAGCGAATGCTGAAAACAACATCCTGCTGTCAAATCTAACAGTGACATTTTGACAGTTTATAACATGTATTCTTCTGTGGGTTAACAAGCGCTGGCTGTCGATGTGAGCCCACAGCCCTCTGTGGTTATCGGCGTCCACACTACTTTACCCCAGTGTAGACATTAATTGGATCCATGCTTATTTGATCTCTAGTGTTGAGCGATGAACTGAAATGTCTGTTATTTTTCTTTTTTTAAAACAACTAATTGACCGACGTCGCTTCAATTATTTGAAGTCCATTTTGTTCAGGTTTTTTCGGAGCTCAACGTGCAGCTTCTCTAGCGAAACATCGATTCTAGCCCGATGTAGTAGGGTGTTGTAGTTTACAACAAGCCAATATTCTACATAGTTTAGCGCAGAAAACGTGGTAATAAACTTCAGTGACCACAATTCATTGCGTTCCTTGGCCGATCTGTGTGGGCACGAAGAACGAGAGAAGAGAAAATAACGTGCGATCAAGAGGGATAGAAAGCAGTTGCTTCGCCATACATCTCTACCTGAAAATACATGATCTATTCTAAGTGATTGATAGTTGGTATCCAGCATTCATAACATTATGCCTTATTTACTTTAAAGAACTACTAAAGTAGTGATTTGTCAGACAGGATAGGCCGCAGCTCTATAGAGATGAGATGACTTGGAATGAAGTAATAAAGTAATCAAATAAAACAAATGTACACACACACAACTGAAATATTTTATTAAAGTAATATGAATAAAGTATGGTTAAAGATGCACTATGCAGAAATCGAAATATTTTTTCCATAACCAAAAATATTGTATTTTCAGCTGTTTGTGGATTGTGTATAAAACAGAAAGTAAAAGAGGCAAAAACGAAACTTAAGCATAAAAATAGCCCACACAGAAGAAATCTACCACTTCTTAAACAATGACAGATCAGGATCTCAGCGATCACTGCCTCATTGCCTGCATCCGCAATTGATCCGCGGTCAAACGGCCACCCTTCATCACTGTCAAACGCTCCCTAAAACACTTCTGCGAGCAGGCCTTTCTAATCGACCTGGCCTGGGTATCCTGGAAGGATATTGACCTCATCCCGTCAGTAGAGGATGCCTGGTCGTTCTTTAAAAGTAATTTCCTCACCATCTTAAATAAGCATGCCCCTTTCAAAAAATGTAGAACTAAGAACAGATACAGCCCTTGGTTCACTCCAGACCTGACTGCCCTCGACCAGCACAAAAACTTCCTGTGGTGGAAGGCACTATCATCGAATAGTCCCCGCGATATGCAACTTTTCAGGGAAGTCAGGAACCAATACACGCAGTCAGTCAGGAAAGCAAAGGCTAGCTTTTTCAAACAGAAATCTGAATCCTGTAGCTCTAACTCCAAAATGTTTTGGGACACTGTAAAGTCCATGGAGAATAAGAGCACCTCCTCCCAGCTGCCCACTGCACTGAGGCTAGGAAACACTGTTACAACCGATAAATCCACGTTAATCGAGAATTTCAATAAGCTTTCCTCCTGGCTACCCCAACCCCGGCCAACAGCTCTGCACCCCCCACAACTACTTTCCCAAGCCTCTCCTTCACCAAAATCCAGAAAGCAGATGTTCTGAAAGAGCTGCAAAACCTGGACCCGTACAAATCAGCTGGGCTAGACAATCTGGACCCTCTCTTTCTAAAATTATCTGCCGCCATTGTTGCAACCCCTATTACCAGTCTGTTCAACCTCTCTTTCGTATCGTCCGAGATCCCTAAAGATTGGAAAGCTGCCGCGGTCATCCCCCTCTTCAAAGGGGGTGACACTCTAGACCGAAACGGTTACAAACCTATATCCATCCTGCTCTGCCTTTCTAAAGTCTTCGAAAGCCAAGTTAACAAACAGATCATGGACCATTTCGAATCCCACCGTACCTTCTCCGCTGTGCAATCCGGTTTCCGAGCGGGTCACGGTGCACCTCAGCCACGCTCAAGGTATTAAACGATATCATAACCGCCATCGATAAAAGACAGTACTGTGCAGCCGTCTTCATCGACCTGGCCAAGGCTTTCGACTCTGTCAATCACCGTATTCTTTTCGGCAGACTCAACAGCCTTGGTTTCTCAAATGACTGCCTCGCCTGGTTCACCAACTACTTCTCAGATAGAGTTCAGTGTGTCAAATCGGAGGGCCTGTTGTCCGGACCTCTGGCAGTCTCTATGGGGGTACCACAGGGTTCAATTCTCGGGCCGACTCTTTTCTCTGTATATATCAACGATGTCGCTCTTGCTGCTGGTGATTCCCTGATCCAACTCTACGTAGACGACACCATTCTGTATACATCTGGCCCTTCTTTGGATACTGTGTTCACAAACCTCCAAACGAGTTTCAATGCTATGTATGTATGTATGCTGTAGCAGTCCTTCTGTGGCCTCCAACTGCTCTTAAACGCTAGTAAAACTAAATGCATGCTTTTCAACCGATCGCTGCCCGCACCTGCCCGCCCGACTAGCATCACTACTCTGGACGGTTCTGACTTAGAATAAGTGGACAATTACAAATACCTAGGTGTCTGGCTAGACTGTAAACTCTCCTTCAAGACTCATATTAAACATCTCCATTCTAAAATTAAATCAAGAATCGGATTCCTATTTCGCAACAAAGCCTCCTTCATTCAGGCCGCCAAACATACCCTCGTAAAACTGACTATCCTACCAATCCTTGACTTCGGCGCTGTCATTTACAAAATAGCCTCCAACACTCTACTCAGCAAACTGGATGCAGTCTATCACAGTGCCATCTGTTTTGTCACCAAAGCGACATACACCACCCACCACTGCGACCTGTATGCTCTCGTCGGCTGGCCCTCGCTACATATTCGTCGTCAGACCCACTGGCTCCAGGTCATCTATAAGTCCTTGCTAGGTAAAGCTCCGCCTTATCTCAGCTCACTGGTCACCTTAACAACACCCACCCATAGCACGCGCTCCAGCAGGTATATCTCACTGGTCATCCCCAAAGCCAACATCTACTTTGGCCGCCTTTCCTTCCAGTTCTCTGCTGCCAATGACTGGAACGAATTGCAAAAATCGCTGAAGTTGGAGACTTATATGTCCCTCACGAACTTTAAACATCAGCTATCTGAGCAGCTAACTGATCGCTGCAGCTGTACACAGCCCATCTGTAAATAGCCCATCCAATCTACCTACCTCATCCCCATATTGTTTTTATTTACTTTTTGCTCTTTTGTACACCAGTATTTCTACTTGCACATCATCTGCACATCTATCACTCCAGTGTTACTTTTCTTAATTAAGATGTGTAGTGTTAGGGCAAAAACCAAAACATGCACCCGTTGGGGTCCCGAGGACCGAGTTTGGGAAACGCTGGCTTAGGGACATCCTCATAGACAGGACTTTTAACATGCAATATTTTCAACTTACATATTTGACACACAATTACATTTAGCATGCATTTCTAAATACTATTGTCATCACTTGGGATTTGAACTCACAACCTCTTGGTTCACAGCATTCTGATCTTCCTGCTACACCACCATGTCTGTGTCAATTATCAGTTAATCTGACTATACTCGCCTCATTGATTTGATTTACTTGTTCCAGCAATTTTCTGTATAATTGTCTGATGTTGGTGGGGCATATTACTCTGTTTTAATGTTACTCCTTATTCACTATGAGTGTACTTTTAACAGAGATAAGATTGTAGCAGTGTAGTAGTGCAGGTCAAAACAGCCATTGACACAGACATGTTTGCGTAGCGGGAAGATCGGAATGCTGTGAGCCAAGAGGTTGTGGGTTCAAATCCCAGGTGAAAGAAAGCATGTTGAAAAATAATGACTGTATTAAATGAACATGCACAATGTAATCATGTATGGCAAATATGTACGTTAAAAAGCACTGTGTGAATGGATTGGTGGTTTGCCTTGATGGACTCGGCAACAGTAGCGTCTAATGAAACAAGTGACATTTTTTTCGGAGTGGCTGTGGTTCCGAATGTTCTGGAAACCTGATTTGCCATTGCTAAAGATCTTAGATTTCTGAGCAAGTGTAGGATTTTTTTTACAAAGCGGTTTCCCACTTCGCAGCATACATAGCTGCTGCTCAGTACTCTGCTGCCGCTTCCCCCTCCTTGATCTGCAATTTGTCTGGTGTAGCCGACAAAATTAATGTTGTACACAAAAGACATGGACAACGTGTTCGAAATATTGCATTCGATGACTCAATAGGCTATTAAGCATGAGCATATTTTTTTCACAATTCCTGACATTTAATCAGAGTAAAAATTCCCTGTCTTAAGTCAGTTAGGATAACCACTTTATTTTAAGAATATGAAATGTTAGAATAATAGTAGAGAGAATTATTTATTTCAGCTTTTATTTCAGCTTTCACATTTCCAGTGGGTCAGACGTTTACATACACTCAATTAGTATTTGGTGCATTGCCTTTAAAATGTTTAACTTGGGGAAAATGTTTCGGGTAGCCTTCCACAAGCTTCCCACAATAAGTTGGGTGATTTTTGGCCCATTCCTCCTGACAGAGCTGGTGTAACTGAGTCAGGTTTGTAGGCCTCCTTGCTCGCACACACTTTTTCAGTTCTGCCCACAAATTTTCTATAGGATTGAGGTCAGGGCTTTGTGATGGCCACTCCAATACCTTGACTTTGTTGTCCTTAAGCTATTTTGCCACAACTTTGTAAGTATGCTTGGGGTCATTGTCCATTTGGAAGACCCATTTGCGACCAAGCTTTATCTTCCTGACTGATGTCTTGAGATGTTGCTTCAATATATCCACATCATTTTTCTTCCTCATGATGCCATCTATTTTGTGAAGTGCACCAGACCCTCCTGCAGCAAAGCACCCCCACAACGTGATGCTGCCACCCCTGTGCTTCATGGTTGGGATGGTGTTCTTCAGCTTGCAAGAGTCCCCCTTTTTCCTCCAAACATAACGATGTTCATTATGGCCAAACAATTATATTTTTGTTTCATCAGACCAGAGGACATTTCTCCAAAAAGTACGATCTTTGTCTCCATGTGCAGTTGCTAACCGTAGTCTGGCTTTTTTATGGCGGTTTTGGAACAGTGGCTTCTCCCTTGCCGAACGGCCTTTCAAGTTATGTCGATATAGGACTTGTTTTACTGTGGATATATATACTTTTGTACCTGTTTCCTCCAGCATCTTCACAAGGTCCTTTGCTGTTGTTCTGAGATTGATTTGCACTTTTCGCAAGAAAGTCTGTTCATCTCTAGCAGACAGAACACGTCTCCTTCCTGAGTGATATGATGGCTGCGTGGTCCCATGGTGTTTGTACTTGCGTACTATTGTTTGTACAGATGAACGTGGTACATTCAGGCATTTGGAAATTGCTCCCAAGAATGAACCAGACTTGTGGAGGTCCACAATTTCTTTCTGAGGTCTTGGCTGATGTCGTTTGATTTTCCCATAATGTCAAGCAAAGAGGCACTGAGTTTGAAGATAGGCCTTGAAAAACATCCACAGGTACACCTCCAATTGACTCAAATTATGTCAATTAGCCTATCAGAAGCTTCTAAAGACATGACATCATTTTCTGGAATTTTCCAAGCTGTTTAAAAGCACAGTCAACTTAGTGTATGTAAACTTCTTACCCACTGGAATTGTGATACAGTGAATTATAAGTGAAATAATCTTTCTGTAAACAATTGTTGGAAAAATTACTTGTCATGCACAAAGTAGATGTCCTAACCGACTTGCCAAAACTGTTAACAAGAAATTTGTGGAGTGGTTAAAAAAACGAGTTTTAATGACTCCAACCTAAGTGTATGTAAACTTCTGACTTCAACTGTATACATTTGACTGGAGCTAGTATCAAGCAAGCAAAGAGGTTAATTAGCCGAGACAGGAGCACAAAGGGATAAATACATTCTTGACCCCATGTATAAACACGATAACCTTGAAAAGCCAAGACACAATAACATGAAACACAAATCTTTGCCAATCAGTGGGTCAGGGTTTAATCTTGTTATTTTTAGTCTGTTACTCCCAAACCTCCCCATTGTCCTGCTGTGGAGAGTTGGCAATGCAGAACATTTCCCCTGTGTGTGTGTGTTTATTTTTTGGTGGGACGGGACGGGGGATTTGATCATTCATGTGAGAGGCTGAGCGGTGTGTGTGTCTGAGTGTGATAAGGGGAGGAAGGAGGGAGGTGTGTGTGTGTGTGATAAAGAGAGGAAGGAGGGAGGGTACCAAGGCCAATAATGCCCTGACGACTCCTCGACGACATCCCGTAATATACACAATAGACCTAGGAACCAAGAGGTACATCAAAGATCAATACGACGACATAATTATGTTTATCACATTCAACATGAATGTTAGCGCCATTTAAAAGGTCTATGGAAACTAGGGGAAAGTGCTTTCTAAGTATAATTAAAGTCTCCAATATTCCCAGTTCTTTCAAAGACCATTGAATCAAAGTCTCCCACTTAAAGGGTGATTGTAGACCATTGAGCCAGTGTCTTATGGGCACTACAACTTGTAGTTAGTTAGAAGGAAAAACTATTTTCTTACCGGAGATTGAAAGTTACTTTAATTTTTAAACAGTCAAACACATCTGGCGTTAAGCCAGCGCAATTGTAAAACACACACTCGTTTGCAATTTCGACCTGTTTAAAGCTGGCACTCTATTTTCAAACCCTAGTGCCAGAATTGGTCATTTACCTGTCTCATACGAGGTGGGAGGGGTGGAAATATTTAAGGTGTGTCCTAAAAAACGTGCACCAAAGTGTCAATTTCAGTATGCGCTGGTGGGGATATTTAAGACCAACCGAAAGCTGGTCTTAAGCAGTAACCCGGTTGGTTATGACATGGATTTTGACAACGGAAGCGCATCCTATCCACCTGTAGCTTCTGCCAAGTCCCCAACAACTGGATGTTCTGGTTTTCAGGGGAAATGAAAAGAGAGCCAAACTTAACAAGACTTCCACTTCTGGACATTAACAAGGCAACACTCCATCTTAACTCCTCCTCCACATTTACTCGATTGGTTGAACAGTGTAGTAGAGAACCTCTCCCAACAGGTTTTTTTCCCTTCTCATTAAGACCAGTGTGTAGGGGATCTAGTTTCAGGTGTTTCTTTTACGCATGTTACGTTAGGGTTAATCCACCCGTAAGAGGCACAGTGCCCATATACACATGGATCAAGAGAGATGTGCTTTTTGTGCCGGTAAACCTTGTGTTACGAAACATTTTAAAAAACATGTATTTTTCCCATTTCGTTTAATTTGATTAAAAAACAAGCATACCCCACCCCCTCTCAGTGAAGACAGTTTTTTTTTGTCCTGCCCAATGCATTTGCCAAGTAGTCAAGACTATCAATAAAGGGTTTGGCTCGCAAGACCGCTTTGAAATAAATCTTAATCACCAATAATATCAAGTTTAGGAGCAGCATCAAAACAGTGAGCGGACATCTCCCAATTTGTTTGTATGTAGGCTATTGTACATTATTTTTGCCAGCTCCTGTTATTATTTTGGATCCGTAAAACCCCCTAAATGTAAATATAATCCACTGATACTCGTATTTAGAAAAATGTTAGTTATTTTCCTGTAAAAATTGATTGTCTTGTTTAGTTTGATTTAAAAAAAATTGCCCTTAGTAGGTTACCATTACCCTACTATAACAAAAGCTGGTTCTACAGCAATGCGTCTGGTGCCTTTCTTATACTGACCATGCATTAGCCAAGTAACCTATACATAAAAGGTTTCTAATGGTCTACTTGTGAGGCATTTGCCACAATGCTTTGCATTATTCACATAGGCCTACCTGCAGTGCATACAAACATATATACAAATTTGTCAGTCCTACTGTATAGCGCCATATCAACGGTAGGCCTAGGCTATACAGTATTTGTGCGTCTGTAACCTTCTCAGTCATCATTATTCCTGATTCATTCAGGATTATCTGTAATCATGGTAGCATCCACATGAATGTAGAACTGTTTGCAAACATGTTATATTCTTACTTACAATAAAAGTGACTCCAAAATGACACAATACATTATTTACCATTCATTTCTGTTAGGCACAAAATAATCTGAAACACAACCAAAACAAGCAGAAAATGCATCCAACAAATTTGTAGAGTCACAAGCTTGATGTAGTCATTGCGTGATATGAATATGGGACCAAATACTTAACTTTTTAGTACTTTAATACACATATGAGTGAATTTGTCCGAATACTTTTTGGTGCCCTAAAATGTGGGGGGGGGGGGGGGGGGGGGGGGCGACTATGTACAAAAACTGCTGTACTTTCTAAACGGTTCCCCGATATGGATGAGAATTCACTCAATTTAAAGCTGACAGTCTGCACTTCAACCTCGTAGTCATCGCTTGATTTAAAATCAAAACGTTTGGAGTGTAGAGCCAATATAAGAACAAATGTTTCACTGTCCCAATAATTACGGATGATAAACTGAATTGACATCTAACCTCTTAAGTGGTAGATACACAAACTCAGAGTGATATAAACGTAACTTGTCATACCTTTACTGAGGAGGGTGGTCGCGTCATTGCTGCCAATCTGAGAACAGAACAGAGAAGACCGTCAGGAACGATCCACAGACTCCACACGTACAGCTCAGTGAAACATCCAGAGGTAGGCCAAAAAACATGTCAGTGTGTGTGTGTGTGTGTGTGTGTGTATGAGGATAAAACGGAGGACTAATAGAACTACCCTTGCCCCACTATGCTTCACTCTCTTTTGCTGGCCCTTTTATTTCATTTTTTCCCCCTGTCTCTCACGCCTTCTTCTCACACTTTCTTTCCTCACATGCCCCCCTTGTCTCCCTGATGTCTTTTGAAGTCTGCACCCTTTCTCCTCTCTTCAAAGCACACTTCATGACAAATCTGGTCTCTTGCCTCGTCAGGCGGTCGTCCCAGAAGTGAGTTAAGCCGGGCCCGTACTGTACTCGCGAGGAGTCACCGATGTGCCAAGCTACGCCAGGGCCAACCAGGGCAGAGGACATAGATGAGCTCTCACGCCATGTGTGTGTATTTGTGCACCTGCATGTGTGTGTGTGTAAGTCTAAGTTAGTGAATAATGTGTGTATGTGAATGTGTGTGGGCATCTGTGTGCCTTAGCTGAGCTATTAATGGTCTCCCCTCAGCCCAAAAAAGCTAACAACCTATAAATAATAAGTCTAGGAATAGACAGGGTCTTGCTCCAGTGAGTACACTCCTTCTGCTTCTTGGCTTTTAAAAATATCCCAGAATATTTAAGGACCGACTCGTACAAGAAAAAGGGCTGCAATTGTCAAGTCAGGAGAAAATGTGTAAATCATGGGGCATTTGAGCGTGAACGGACGGTTATATATATAGCTTGTTTGTGAATGTGGAAAAGCTAGGGCTGACCCCATTTAGTCGACTGGTCGATTGTTTGGTCGATAGGCTGTTGGTCAACTGAGATTTCTTTAGTTGAGCAGTAGCACAAAAAGAAAAAAATATATCACGGTGTACAAGGAACCTGTCTGATTCGCACCTGAGTGGACTAATCCATTGTGGAGGCCGTGGGGATGGCACAGTCCATCACTCTAAGACATGTGTTACTGAAATTGTATATGGTTGTATCACATAAGAACAATGGTGCAACACTAATGAAACTAATATTATTTTATAAAAAATGCGCTTCTCCTGCGTTGGATTGTGGCCGCTGTCCGCGGTTCTGAAATAAATCACTGTGTGATTGCACTGTTGAATTGGCGCCTTTTCCTAGACCATGTTGCTATGTGCCAAAAAGCAAAGTTAACCTCAGCGAGACCGGTGTCCCCCACAGGATGGTTGAGCTAATGTAGGCAAGTAACAAGAACATTTCCCAGGACATAGACATATCTGATACGCGCAGAAAGCTTAAATTCTTGTTAATCTAATTACACTGTCCAAGTTACAGTAGCTATTACAGTGAAAGAATACCATGCTATTGTTTGAGGAGAGTGCACAGTTATGAACTTCAAAATGTATCAATAAACCAATTACACACATTTGGGCAGTCTTGATACACATTTTGAACAGAAATGCAGTGGTTCATTGAATCAGTCTAAAACTTTACACATACACTGCTGCCATCTAGTGGACAAAATCTAAATTGCGCCTACCCTGGGATAGTACAGTATGGCCTTTCTCTTGCATTTCAAAGATGATGATTATTTTTTTTTTTACTTTGTATTATCTTTTACCAGATCTAATGTGTAATATTCTCCTATATTCAATTCACATTTCCACAAACTTCAAAGTGTTTCCTTTCAAATGGTATCAAGAATATGCATATCCTTGCTTTAGGTCCTGAGCTACAGGCAGTTAGATTTGGGTATGTCATTTTAGGGGAAAATTGAAAAAAAGGGTGCGATCCTTAAGAGGTGTTAACCAGCATATTGGTGTTGAGCACAATGCAGCGGAGGCAGTAGCAGAGTTAGGAGACGAGAAAACAGCCCTTGCCTTATTGTATAAGAAAAGTGAGGAGATAGGAAAGCCCAATTTAATTAGGTCTATAATCAATAAATAGCTGTTAAGCTGTTAAATGTGCCTGGTTTTATAAATCATCCATATATGTCTACAGAAATAAGACAGATCCTGCTTCTATTGAAAAATAATATTTATAATAATACTAATAACGGCTCAATTTTCTTGATCGCCTTCTTATTGTTATTATTACTATTATTATTATGATCGTCATTATAATAATAAGTAATGTCATTATCATTAGTAGGCTTAGTATTGAAGCCTTGTATAACCACTACTGAGCTGTAGGCCTAAGAGAGCATCCTGTTAAGTCTTAATACCTTAACATCCTCAAGCCTATATTTCAATACTTATATAGCCTGCTGTATATCAATCAATCATTTATTTGTTCATGTCATCACACAGCATACAAGTCATTCATGATTTGAAATGCAATCAAGTATTTTAGTTTTAAAATAAAATGAAGCGAGCCTTGAATAATTAGCTTAAACAATAAATAAGCCGTTCCATTTAGGAACACAAACGAATGTGACTATTTTTAGTCTTTGCTGTAATAAAGGTTTAAGAAAAAAATACATTACAACAGACTCTCTGGTACGCTTATCATTTATTTAGTGTTTAAATTGTTCCAAACGGTAAGAAAAATGACATTGTAATCTATACACCACCTGTTTAGCACACATAATATGCACGCAGCGCTTGCTCCTAACCTTATTTTTCTTGATCTCCAGATTTTTCCACAACTATTCCAACTATTCCAATTTATTCCACGCACCTTTACCTCACGAGCAACCATTCCCCCGTTTCAAGTTTATTTTGTCACGTCCTCTGCATCCATTTTGCTGTTACGGTGTTCAGAGTTTGTTATAACCAATTCATTGATGCGATTATGATATCCTATAGGTCAGGCCCTATTGGTCATGCGCATGCGATGCATACATGTGTCACGTAATGAGAACAAGGGTTGAGGGAATAGGGAATGTTTTTCCTTAACAAATGAGGGATTTCAGTGACAGAACTTTTCAGTCAGAAACGGCTGTAATTATATTTTAGCTCCCGCAACACGGACAGCGCGATTAACACTTTGATGTTCTGTGGTGGTCGCTCCAGCAGGGAGGAGAGAGCGACAACGGGTGCTAGTCGGTCACTCGCTGTCTTTTTCTTTTTAAACAAAGCACAGCAAGTCTGAGCCCGGCCCGGCACAATCAAATCAATTGCTGGTCGGACTCCCTCTAGTCATTTGTGTGTCTTAATTATTTAATCAAACCGTGTGCTTAAATCATCAGACAAGCTCAGTGAATATAGTTGATTTGATTAAAAGACCTAGGATGTGTCTATATATGGAGAAATACACTTTTTGACAGGACAGACTACATTTGGTTGACCAAGATACATTTTGTCTGGGGACAGCCCTAGGAATAACTGAAGTCGTCGTTGTTTCTGAGGATCCTGTTGTTGTTATCTGTGTAGTGCTATTCGAAGAGTGTTCCATAAGAGTGCTGCTAAGTTTAGAACCCCTCTGCACTGGTAAATCAATAGCCCTACTCTATTAAAGCACGCTATACATATACTGTATACGATTCATGAATGAACTCTATTTATAATCTAAAGATTATATAGAGAGAGTCTTCTGCAGAACAGGGAGGCTATTTGTAACCTGTAACATGACGAGAGTTCTGAAGCACGGTGGTACACGGTGATGGTGGTGGGACAGTACATTCACTGTAGGTAGAGCTGCATATCATCCAAGTATGTCCCTGGACACAAGTAGTCCTTCTGTAATGGTGGCCTACGGTATACAGCAGGGTTGGGGTCAATTCATAGACAAGCATTGAGGAGAGAATTGGAAATGTAATTTCAGTTTACCTCCTGAATTGACTGAATTGAAATGGAATTGACCCCAGCCCTGGATGGACGTTGTCTAATTTAACTGGTACCATATTGAACCATGTTCCCAGAAAAGTCATTTTCCTCCTTACTACACCATGCCCAAACCGGATGAGGGCGTGCGTCCGCCATCGTGCGCAAATTGATTTTGTCCCCCTACACCAAACGCTATTACGACACGCAGGTTGAAATATCAAAGCAAACTCTGAACCAATTATATTAATTTGGGGACAGGTCGAAAAGCATTAAACATTTATGGCAATTTAGCTAGCTAGCTTGCAGTTGCTAGCTAATTTGTCCTACTTAGCTAGCTTGCTGTTGCTACCTAATTTGTCCTGGGATATAAGTTTTATTTTACCTGAAATGCACAAGGTCCTCTACTCCGACAATTAATCCACACATAAAATGGTCAACCGAATCGTTTCTAGTCATCTCTCCTCCTTCCAGGCCTTTTCTTCTTTGGACTTTAAATGACGATTGGCATCTAACTTTCATCATAAGGTGTATAACCACAACCGACTCACTAACTGACCTCAGTTCAACTTTCAATTACCCACGTGGGTTTAACCAATGAAGAGATGGCACATGGGTATATGCTTCTATAAACCAATGAGGAGATGGGAGAGGCAGGACTTGCACCGCGTTCAGCGTCACAAATAGAACTGACTTCTATTTTAGCGCTTGGCAATGCAGACGCTCATTGGCGCGCGCAAGCAGTGTGGGTGCAATGATTGAATAACATGTATGTGTAAATGAATTTTTCAACGCTTGCGTGGTCACTGCTTGCGCGCCAACGAGCGCCTGCGTTGCCAAGCGCTAAAATAGAAGTCCGTTCTATTTTAGAGCAGCACCCGAAAAGAGTGGATGACTGTTTGTCTTGACCTTTTATGGGTATGAGATGCCACAGTGCAATGCCCTCAAGGTATGTGTGTGCTTGGTGTGTTTTTGTTTGAAAAGAGAGTTGGAGAATTTGAATGCTTGGGCGTTACATACACGAGGGGTGGTAGCTAATGAAAGGCAAAGTAAGCTAAGTGTTCTAATGTGATGGCTTGTGGAACAGCTTGGGTCAGCTCTGCTTCGGATGGACAGAGCACTTTGCTCTTTTAGCTGACAGGGTGGAGTGGAGGGCACTATAGCGACAGTGTTTCTATTGGCCAGGGGACTCTCAGGGGGAGACCTCAGCGGCGTAGCAGCCAAGAGTGTTGTGCCAGTAACCGAAAGGTTACTGGTTCAAATCCCAGAGCCAGCAAAGTGGGAAAGTCTGCTGTTCGGTCCCTAATAACTGCTCCCTGGATGCCGATGATGTTAATTAAGGCAGCCCCCCACATCTCTCTGATTCAGAGGGGTCGGATTAAATGGAGAAGACACATTTCAGTTGAATACATTCAGTTGTGCAACTGACTAGGTATTCCCGCTTTCTCTGGCTCTGCGTCTCGTTTGACAGGCCTGGCATGGCCTTCAGGTTCAAGGTAAAGAGTTGCATCCTCTCCCTCCCAGCAAATGACTGCATATATGAATGGACAAAGCCATTGGTCACGTGACACCATTCGTTCCTATGTGAAGACTCAATAGCGAATTGAAGCCAAATGAAGTCGGTTGAGATGGCGTCTCATGGAGACATTACACGCGCAGTTTGAGCTATTCCAGGGAGTGAAATTGCAGGCTAGCTCAGTGCTGCCCCTTCTCACTGAGTAACTCAAGTTGAAGGCTGACCGGGTTACTGCGGGCTGCCATTATCCACTAAATTATCCTCATGTGGGAGTGAACGTTATTTATAATAAGGGTTACATGGAGAAAATTGGACCGATCTGAAATGGTCCGATTTCCCTTCAGCAAAATATATATATATATATTCAAGCCTCCCTGAAGGCTTGAAAAAGAGACCCTCCTCATACCCAAAATAATAATTAAAACAAAGTGAATAGCAGAGAACATGTCTACCGTTTACAGACATTTTCTGGACAGACCAGAGCCTTAGATATGCTGTTTTAGAAACTGTTCTTCGTCCTGTAAGCATTACATGGCAACGCAGGAATTTTGATAGCACACAGGGCTGCAGGCCAGAAGGTTGTGGGTTGTCCTTGGACCACCGTGGACGAGAGTAGGGATGGAAAGATCTCCTTTATAGTAAAAGCATTGAATGAATCTCTCATCGTATTTGCAGGTTGGAAGAAAATATATATTTTGAAATAAAAATGTCAATGCAGTTCTACATCTTTTTTCATTTTTCTTTTGTCATACCTCATTGGCAAGAAACCTATTGTTTTTTAATCAAATTAATTATAGTAGTAGCAAGCTATCAAAGTTGGCCTCAGGTCCTCCTTCTCATCTTTGCCCTCTCCTTTTCAAACTGAACATGACATTGCCTATAGGCTAGTCCGCGTGCAAGAAAGTACAAAAAAAAACGACAAAATCGGAAGAAGCCTTTGACTCTCCTCCTGAACTGCCACCGTAGGCCTACACAGCACAGCCATTGGTTAGGCAGCACACAAAACAGTGCTGGATCAGCAAGAGCAGAGCAGGCCGGGGCTGAGGGTTGGAATATCCATTGCAGTGTGTAATACAGCCTAGTTGTATTTACACCATCCCAGCAGCTATATTAGAAATATAACTTTACTCTGTGGTTCTGCTAGCATGCACTTTGTACACTATAGCCTATAGGCTTTGGATCATTTGATTGATAACACACTAAATGGTCTATAGGCGCACCTGATATTGCGCACCCTGCGGAGAATCAGCGATGAGGGGCAGCATCAGGCATGCATAGCCTAATAAACAACTCATTCTAAAACACTGATAGATATTGACATTTCCTCAATTAAATGACCCTCCCCTGGACTAGATTTAAAAAATACTAAACCCTCCCCTTGACTGAAATTGAAAAGCAAGACCCTCCCCTATTTCCCTCCAGGTAACCATTCTGTACATTTCAATCCAGCACTAACTTCTTCTGTGTGCGATTTAAAATTAACCGGTTCAAGGACATACAGTACCAGCCAAAAGTTTAGACACACCTACTATTTCCATGGGTTTTCTTTATTTTGACTATTTTCTACATTGCAGAATAATAGTGTAGACATCAAAACTATGAAATAACACACATGGAATCATGTAGTAACCAAAAAAGTGTTAACAAATCTAAATATATTTGATATTTGAGATTCTTCAAAGTAGCCACCCTTTGCCTTGATGACAGCTTTGCACACTCTTGGCATTCTCTCAACCTGCTTCACATGGAATGCTTTTCCAACAGTCTTGAAGGAGTTCCCACATATGCTGAGCACTTGTTGGCTCCTTTTCCTTCACTCTGCAGTCCAACTCATCCCAAACCATCTCAATTGGGTTGAGGTCAGGTGATTGTGGAGGCCAGGTCAAATAGTTTTTTCACTATTATACTACAATGAAGAAAACAGTAAAAATAAAGAAAAACCCTTGAATGAGTAGGTGTGTCCACACTTTTGACTGGTACTGTACATCTGGTGTATTAGAAGCAGTTCTTGGTACCATGATTGACTTTATTTATTATTATATTTTTTTAGGTGAAGATTGACCACGAAGATCGTAATTTTTCCATTCACTTTTCTGCTAACAATGCCTGCAGTACCGCGGTTGACCTTAAACTTCCATTGCTTCAATGAGAGAGTCTAGTCGTTGTCTGCTGCTCCCAGCTGACTCGAGACCTTTTTGTCAAGGATAAAGCCTGGAACAATCTCTTTCCCCTGACCCTGATCGCTTCGTCTCTGTTTACCTCTCTGGGCGATTCAAGCGTTACGGACTTTACATTTCCACGTGGAATCACAACTTGATTGTCTTACAGAATGGACAAACAAAATATAAATGAAACTTTTGATGTGTGTGTGTCTATTGTACCCCTTTATGGGGAGTGTATACCCCAAAAAGCAGACTTGACGTGTTGGAGAAATAAAGCAACTAAGAAGAATTATGGATGGTACATGAATGGACATGTAAAACCTTGATGAAAGTGAGCTTTACAGAGAACGTTTCAAGATGATCAGATGTAACTTTTCCTAAAAACGTTTCCTCAAAAAACTTTATGGATTTACTAACTTGCAATGATCGTGATATGAGGTAGCTTTGCCTATTGTAGGAAGCACTGATTGTAAGTCGCTCTGGATAAGAGTGTCTACGAAATGCTTAACATTTCAATGTACTCTAGGTTATACAGAAGCAGGGCGAAAAGAGACTCACTGTTTCTCTGCTTTGTCCCTGTCGTCGAGGAAGAAGAGGGCGGTTGCCAAGAAGAACATGCCACCCAGGACGATGACGAAGGGACAGAGCATGAGGGCATAACCCAAACTGAGGAACTGCCATAGCACCGACCTAGTGTAGCTCTTCTGGAGGGCGTCCGATATCTGGACGGACACACACACACACACACACACACACACACACACACACACACACACACACACACACACACACACACACACACACACACACACAGAGAAAGAGAAAAACAATAGTAAAGGAATACGAATATGCTATAGACATTATGGACACTGTTGTGTCTGTCCAAGTCACCAATAGTGATCACTAATATTACTATTTGGGCCGGTTTCCCAGATCCAGAGAAGCCCTATTCCTGTACTTACAAAGCATTCTCAATGAAGAATCCCCATTTAATGTACTTTTTAGTTAAGGGCTTATCTGTGTCCAGGAAACCGGCATATAACGTTTCTGCATCAATCCTAGTGCTTGTTAGCATTATAGTGCGTTGCATAATTACAGTGTGTGTGACTCATTTAGCAAGAGATTCATTTGACTCTTATGTAAATTTATCAAAGCAGAAAAAAGCTAATCTCTGGACAGCACGCTCGGATCCTGCAACAGACGCTAAAGGCTACAGTAGTAGTGAGTTACATGAGCTCCTCTGACTGCTACAGGCTACAGGGCTAATCCATACATATCGTTCCCGATCCATTAGGCAAATCAATAATGTAAAATAACACACTTAACCAATTAATATTTCAAACACAAAAAGGAGGCAATGTTACAAAACACACATGCAACATATTTCTGTACACACACACACACACACACACACACACACACCAATGTCTATAAGAGTAGATATTCCAAGCAGCGTATTCAGTAATTTCAAGGTTAGAGTAGAGTTCTCCAGAGCTGAGTGTTGCCCTGGTCCGTCACGCAATGTGCTAAAGAAAATAACAGCGGGGAGATAGTCTAACTAAAGTGCTGACACACACACACACACTGTGCGTGCAGGATGGCCAGTGTTCCTCAAAGTGCTGTGGAGAATGGCAGATGGGGAACACAGAACACTCACTCCTGCCCTGACAGCCCAGGTTCCCTGATTTCCCTTTCTTAATTTCCCCTGAGAGGATAAATAGTTAGATTGAATGGGAAAAGGTAAAGACAGACAGGCATGAGGCTGGTGGTTATTACAGAGACTAGATTAGTGCTGCTGACAGTGCTGAGGTATTCCCTGTGACGACTGACAGGCTCCTGCTGCAGAGTCTCTCTCTCTCTCTCTCTCTCTCTCTCTCTCTCTCTCTCTCTCTCTCTCTCTCTCTCTCTCTCTCTCTCTCTCTCTCTCTCTCTCTCTCTCTCTCTCTCTCTCTCTCTCTCTCTCTCTCTCTCTCTCTCTCTCTCTCTCTCTCTCTCTCTCTCTCTCTCTCTCTCTCTCTCTCTCTCTCTCTCTCTCTCTCTCTCTCTCTCTCTCTCGCTCTCTCTCGCTCTCTCTCTCTCTCTCGCTCTCTCGCTCTCTCTCTCTCTCTCTCAGGAGGGGAGAAGTGCTGACAGGAGTGTGTGAGAGAGGGAGGGAGGGCAAGAAAGAGTGTAGGTGGGTGTTATAAGAGTGTTCATGTGAGAGTGTATGACTACACAAATGTATGTGTGGGCTAGAAATACATAGTGCATGTCAAATTATCCATTGCAAGGCATTTCTTGCAAGATTGCAGGGAGATTGTTCCTGACATTACATCGCCACCCACTCTGCCTCTGGCCATTTGCCACTCACTCACTCACTCATTCACTCACTCACTCACTCACTCACTCACTCACTCACTCACTCACTCACTCACTCACTCACTCACTCACTCACTCACTCACTCTCTCACTCTCTCACTCTCTCACTCACACTCTCACACTCACTCTCACACTCACTCACTCACACTCACTCTCACACATCCACTCACACACACACACACACACTTACACACACACTTACATGTGTCTTTACACTAGTTCATTATATTCCTCCCTGAAGCTATGGTTTGTATTTGTCAGCCACTCTGGCCTACGTGCTGGTACACGCGGGACTATATACTGTGGATGAATGGCTTGTCACTCAATAAGAAGGACCAGTACTGCAGGATACAGTGGGAGCCCAGTTCATTTTAACACACAACCTCCATCAATATACAAAGGCAATGCACTGTGGCTGCTTCGGTTCACGATCCTCTGAGGGCACGTCTCTAATGCAGGTCTAATATTTGGGTCTTGGGCAGCACAAGTACTTGTAAAAAACGAATTCTGCACCAAGTGGGTGGCTCAAGGCTGCTTTATTCTGTAGTTGCTAAGCGATGAACGGCTGACATGTTTTCCCGTGATTTCAGATCTGCAGACTCTGTTCATTCTTGTGGTGGGGGGTGGCGGGTGTGGAGGCAGGAGGGTTGTGGGTTGGTAGAGTGCGTCATGATGAGCCCATCACACCGGCCTGCTAAACCTCCGGGCCAGTCAGAGATAGAGGAGTCGCTGCATGTTGACGCATTCAGGGCATTCTGGGCCTGGTCTCCTTGGTCTGGAGGTCGGCGACATTCAGGGAGGGATGAATCACAGCAACCTGGTCTCAGAGCACTTCGTATTATTCTTTACATAAATCCGAGACGCTCTGTGTGAATTAGTATGATGAGGTTACATTTCGCACGGCATGTATTACATTTTGGATGTCCATCATCCATTTCGTAGGATATGTTACGAATTATAATTTGTATGATATGTTACGAATTTACAAAATGTACAACAAAATGAACAAATTTTCAAAACATATGACATGTTACAAATTAGCTAGGTTATGGGTTAGGGGCTAGGTTAGGGGCTAGGGTTAAGGTTAGGAGTTAGGTTAAAATGAAGGCTCAACACCAGTCTCAACATCAACAGCGAAGAGGATACTCCGGAATGCTGGCCTTCTAGGCAGAGTTCCTCTGCCCAGTGTCTGTGTTCTTTTGCCCATCTTAATCTTTTATTTTCATTGGCCAGTCTGAGATATGGCTTTTTCTTTGCAACTCTGCCTAGAAGGCCAGCATCCTGGAGTCGCCTCTTCACTGTTGATGTTGAGACTGGTGTTTTGCGGGTACTATTTAATGAAGCTGCCAGTTGAGGAATTGTGAGGCGTCTGTTTCTCAAACCAGACACTCTAATGTACTTGTCCTCTTGCTCAGTCGTGCACCGGGGCCTCCCTCCTCTTTCTATTCTGGTTAGAGCCAGTTTGCACTGTTCTGCGAAGGGAGTAGTACACAGCGTTGTACGAGATCTTCAGTTTCTTGGCAATTTCTCGCATGGAATAGCCTTCATTTCTCAGAACAATAGTAGACTGACGAGTTTCAGAAGAAAGTACTTTGTTTCTGGCCATTTTGAGCCTGTAATCGAACCCATAAATGCTGATGCTTCAGATACTCAACTAGTCTAAAGAAGGCCAGTTTTATTGCTTCTTTAATCAGAACAATTGCAAAAGGGTTTTCTAATGATCAACTAGCCTTTTAAAATGATAAACTTGGATTAGCTAACACAACGTGCCATTGGAACACAGGAGTGATGGTTGCTAAGTGGGCCTCTGTACGCCTATGTAGATATTCCATAAAACATCTGCAGTTTCCAGCTACAATAGTCATTTACAACATTAACAATGTCTACACTTTACTTCTGATCAATTTCATGTTTTAACGGACATTTTTGGGGGATTTTCTTTAAAAAACAAGGACATTTCTAAGTGACCCTAAACTTTTGAACGGTAGTGTATATACTTTCTCCCCCCCCCCCCCCCCCCTCTTAAATAACTGCTGTATCTGCTGCTCCACAGCCCCGTCTGTTCACTGTTCCGCCTGTCCCCAGTGAATCCCCAGGCCTGAGTTTAATTCTCTAATCAAGACCAATGTTACTTTCGCTGTTGGCTCTTACTGTACACTGAGCCTGAGGGAGGACAGTAGAACAACAATGTAAATATCTACCACTATCTTCCATTAAGTTAAGTTCCATTGGAAGCACTAAGTAGAACAAGCTTTAAGAGCGCTTTCTTTTCTCTGAACCATTTGCTAAAGCCAAAGCGTGCATAAAACATGAACAACTACTGCAGGTTTAGAGGTACAGCTTTGAGTAGCACTATAACCATTTGAATAGTGTTTGAGAGATTCAGTACGGGAGATAACGGAACTCTGGTGAAACCACCTCACTTCATGGCATAAGGTCAAATGAAGCTTTGGAAACACATTTGGCTAATAGTATATTGCGTAAGTTATTCCGTATTGGAGGAGATAAGGAACTTATTCATACCGAGATAGGCTACTCAGGGCAGTCCACCTCACCCTTTACCCCCTGCCACACGTATTTAGGCATGTGGTCATTGAGTGGGTGTAACCTCCCAGCTCCAGGGCTCTCTCCCAGGTCGACCACAGTACAGCATACCATGCCGAGTAGAGGGGCACTTGCATTGGGTTACTGTTTAACTTGGAAAGTGCTCCTTCGATGCTTTCTCTCCGGAATGACTGGAATGCCAGTTGGCGGGTAGGGGTGAAATGTGTCCCCCCCCCCCCTTCTGGAATGGACCTGGAACGGTATAGTAATGTCATGGACGCTTGGCATATCTCTTTCATCTTGGTGAAACGTTCAGAAAACACGCCCGGAACTAGTGTCATCATGGCCACTGATAGGATGGTATAGGAGCGGGGCCGAAGCTATTGTCTATGCAAGGATGCAGTGGGAGGCCGGGCATTTAGGAGACCAGAGGGAACACTTAGAGAGCAGTGTGTGTCCTTGAGAATGTGAGTGCCAGTAAGAGCCATGTTCTCTGGTTCTGACTGCTGGTCATAATGGTGTCCCCGTGGGAACTGGGTTTACTGGAAAGTGGGTTGGCAGAAATTAGCGAACGACTGGCAACGTGAAGTCACACCTCTGTTCACTGCTCGTCCCAACGGGAGGTTTGTTAAAAGCTGTTGTGGTACCAACCTCGTTTAACCTTGCAATGGCATAGTTAGACAAAGGCTACTAAAAAGCATCAAGCGATGAGTGAAAAGTGTGAATGTGTTACGATACATATGCAGTATTGCATGTAACGACCTATTCATTCACGCTACGGGACTATGGATCCCAAGTAACTCTCACACACAGTACTCGCATATAAATGTACACACACGCAAACGCATGCATTCACACAAGTACACACACACTAGGACACACACACACATACAAGTACACACACATACAAGTACACACACATACACACACACACACACACACACACACACACACACACACACACACACACACACACACACACACACACACACACACACACACACACACACACACAAAGAGAGCGAGAGTAGAGTAGTCTTACCAGGCCTATGAGGTATGGGCTTCCAGCATCCCCCAAGAGATGGGAAGTGAAGCCCTGGAAGGCAACCGCTGTGGCCCTCCGAGTCGGGATGACAACATACTGCAGAGAGATGATAAGATCAGATGAGACTTGACTTGACTGACTTCTCGAGCAGACATTTATTTAGCTTCACCGTCACGTAGAAAAAAAAATATCGTCAAGGTCCGAATTCAATCACATACGATATAACACATCCTCACATGACAGAGAGAGATGGAGAGCGAGTTGAAACGAGGGCAGAAGTGGTGACTAGGGATGTAGATTGAAGGATCTATCCATCACAGGAGGTTGGTAGGCACATTAATTGGGGAGGACGGGCTTGTGGTAAGGTCTGGAGCGGTACAGGTGGAATGGTATCAAATACATCAAACACATGGTTTCCAGGTGTTTGATGCCATTCCATTTGCTCTGTTCCAGACGTTATTAGGAGCCGTCCTCCCCTCAACAGCCTCAACTGCTATCCATACGTCCATCCATAGTAAAACAACAACAACTTCAGGAGACCTCAATTATGCAAGTTCAGTCCACCTCACTGCCAAAGACCTCCAGGCTTGTCATCTCTAGTTAGATTAGAACTGTGTGTGTGTGTGTCTAACACAGTAGTCCAGTAAGTGCTGTATGGGCCTCTGCTCTGCAGCTGACTCTCCTCTCCCCTCCCCTCTGCAAGCTAACTCACCAGTGTGTCTATTCTAACTGGCAGATTCATGAGTCTGGCTGGTCCTTTCACTTCACAGGAAGTCCCATTTCATTTGGCTCACACGTGCAAACAAGTTCTAAGCGACCCTCCTCGATCATTGCCTTGGGACTTGGGTTCAAATGCTATTTGATGCCTTTTCCGAATAAGTGTGGTGTTAACATTTAGCCTGCCTGGAGTTGCAGATGGGTTGATTTGCAGTTCTGCGACGATTGTATTGGCTCCATTGCACCAGGCAAGCTCAATTAAGTAGTATTTGGCCTGTCCGAAAAAGAGCTCTCCCATGCATTTTGTCTTTCCACGAGTGGTGTTTGCATCATGCATGGTCAAGGGCATAATTACGACGACGGAGCCCCATCCGATATATACAAGCTCCCCGTCCCTGTTACAGTCACGCATTTCACAACTCAAAATAAGAAACTCCAATGGCACCAGAAGAGATAACCGCCATTTATTACAGTAGTGTAGTAGTAGAAGATTCCAGTGGTAGGCAACAGAGGATAAGTGTCGTTTTTCTCTCAGTACGTACCATTAAAATGTCCGCCGTGATGGCCCAGTTCAGAAAGAGCAGCGTTTCCCCTATGAAGATACAGACCTGAAAAAGAGAGAGAGAGAGAAAGAAAGAAAGAAAGAGGGATATTAAATACCAACCATTAGGACTGTCCGATCTGAGTTTCACACTGCACGGACTAGGCCACAGCCAACGAGAGTGGGAAAAAAGTGAAAGTCGAAAGGTGTCTCTTCTCTTGCGGATATCGGAAACACACAGCGAATTCAAATGCTCCAGTTGCTGTGGTCTGTCTGAAAACATGCTATTACGCTCTGCTCACATTATACAGGAATGGACTGCTTCATTCTCTGCCATTGAACTGGGGTTAATTCTCTGCCATTGAACTGGGGTTAAGTATACTATATTGGGAATAGTGTGCCATTTGGGATGCGAGCCTAGGTGTTTGACCTCTGAGCAGGGAACCAGTGCAGAATGGTATGGAGAAAGTGGTCGCATCACGAATGGCACCCTATTCACTCTATAGTGCACTACTTTTGGCCAAAGCCTTACGGGCCCTGGTCAAAAGTAGTGCCGTATTTAGGGAGTACACTCTTACAAAAAAGGGTTCCAAAAGGGTTCCCCGCCTGTCCCCATAGGAGAACCCTTTTTGGTTCCATGTAGAACCCTCTGTGGAAAGGGTTCTACATGGAACCGAAAAGGGCTCTATCTGGAACCAAAAAGGGTTCTACCTGGAACCAAAAAGGGTTCTGCAAAGGGTTCTCCTATGGGGACAGCCGAAGAACCGTTTAGGTTCTAGATAATACTTATTTTTTTCTAGGAATGTAGGAGTCTACTTGGGACGCAGCCCAGTCTCTGTAAATGTCTGTCAGCGAGGCTAGTGTATATTCCTCAAGTGGACAAAATGTTCTCACTCTTCTGGTCTCACAACAACAGATCAACTCAACAAGGGCTCTCACAAATTAACAACCATCGAGTCCATATCCCTGGCTCTCACTTTGTAACGATAACTTCAAATACAGATATTGAATAACATAGAGGGACTTGACATTCAGGAGAATGTGTACATAGTCTCCTGACATCTGTAATCAAAGCAAGCCCTGAGCAGCTGGCAAGGCTGTGTGGCGACACAAACGCTTTCTAGTAATGGATCCAGAGAGATTTGGTTGCGATAGAATCCAATGTATCGCGGTGGGCAATGGAGGACTGGAGGATCTATGTCCAACTGACACACACACACACACACACACACACACACACACACACACACACACACACACACACACACACACACACACACACACACACACACACACACACACACACACACACACACACACACACACACAGGTTTAGATTGACACTCTGGGTCTGGAAGTAGTGCAGACTGTTAAACTGCCATTCAGACACCGTGACTGACACACAGCCTCCTGGGAAACAGAAACAGAACCTCAAACGAACTCTCCTCAGATCAGCCGGCCAGCCTGCCTGTGAGGCAACAGTTGTCTGGATCTAGACTCCAAATCACAGAGAGACAGACATGGCTGCTGTGCCCTGCCTCACACCACTGTCAGTGGTCTTCAACACCACATCTGTCAGTGCTTAGCAATGTAACTTGAGTTGTCACAGTAACAGCCAGCATTAAACAAGAGGATATTTAATATGTACAGTTGTCTGGATATATCAGCCATGAATACTGCCCTGAACTCCAAGCCTGTATCATACCTCTCTACTGCTGTTTGTCTGGCTGCCCTGCTGCCAAGGTGTTCTCATATCTCCTTGAAATATGCTACCTCTCTATGGAGGCCTGACACATAAACATGTAGGGCAGACCTGCTCCTGACCTGTAAAAGTGAACTCCTTTTGGGATTGCTGACTTCATATGAACCCACACAGGGCCCAGTAAACGGGCAGGAGGCACCTAGCCAGGCAAAGAGGCACACTGGTCTGTAAATAATGAATAGTCTAGGTTACTCTGGGATGGCTGTCCTCAGAAAGAAGCCATCTCTTAGCCTAGGCCCAGATCAGTTTGCGCTGTCTTGCCAACTCATATGCGTAACACTGGCCATAGGGGTCGGCAAGACAGTACACAAAGATCTGGGACCAGGCTAGCCATCTTTGTCAAGGCCAGGGGTTTATACTGTGTCTCTCAGGTCAAAAGGAAACGGACCCACAGGCCAGGGGCCCGCGGTGCCGCGGTGGGAATGCACAGGGTGTTTGCGTGTTTAATTGCCATGTAAAGCAGGAAAGAGTGCAGCGTTTAACAATCGCCGCTCCGGACAGGAACAATGCACTGTGGCATTTTTTGTGTGTGTGACTCACGGAGAACACATTTTTCGCTCTTATCGGAGACAAAAGAGTAGGAACTGACTTTCAACAACCTGAGCAATAATAATGACGGAGATGGAAAATATCCCTATTCCCATAAACAGGTTGGTTTGCACAGTCTTCCAGGCAGAGAATGTGACCCTGTGTGCTACTGGAATGTCTGGCCCTGTATTCACAAAGAGTCTCGGAGTAGGAGTGCTGATCTGGGCTCATAGGGGTATACTACAAAGCAGGTTCAATCAGTTAGCCAGCTAACTTTGATCGACAACCAGCACTAACTATTGATTTTCCCGGTTTATTAAGAAAGCTAAACTTAGAAGATGTGTTTTTGGTTGTTCAATCAAGTAGACCATGCCCATTTCAAGCTTACCTTTCTACAATATAAGACGTTTTTTTCCTAGAATATTTTGGCAAGTTAGCTGGTCGATCCTGCTTTGTAGTATAACCCTCAGGTCTCCTCTGTCCATATAACCGTATTCATGATCATCGGAAAAGGTCAAACTGATCAAGTCGAATGTATTACGTAAAGGTCTTATTTTAAAATCAGTAGATGTTACAAAGTGCTTATACAGGAAACCAGCCTAAAACCCCAAACAGTAAGTGTAGAAGCACAGTGGCTAGAAAAAACTCCGTAGATCAGAACTCCTACTCTGAAACGCTTTATGAATACAGGCCCAGGCAGTAATGGTATGATGCATATTTGAAGCGATGACAGTAATGGTATGATACATATTTGAAGCGATGACAGTAATGGTATGATACATGTTTGAAGCGAAGACAGTAATGGCGTGATACATGTTTGTGAGTAAAGACAGATTTGTAACTAGACCACTCACATAAGCTCCTATGATGCTCTTCTTGGCCACAACGAAGATGAGGCAGACAAAGATGGCTGAGCCCAGCATGCTGACGGCACACACCAGGGGGTCTGCCCGCTCCGTCTTCTGACGACACAGGCGGGTGGTGGCCGCCCCGATCACCACCCCCAACAGCCCCGTAACACACGTGATCGCACCAAAGATCAGACTGCACAGAGACCAGGGAGAGAGGTGAGAGAGAAGAATACATTTCAGATCACTGTAACGAATTGTTGGACAGCAAGAGGTTATAAATGAATCAGATCAGGTGAATAAAACGGAGAACTCAAGAGTAAACTCTGACCTGTCCTTGCTGCTGCAGATGTCTTTAGTGCAGGCCTCTGCTGTCTTCTGTACCACCTGAGCCCTGAACAGGTAGAGAGGGATCCACATGCCAAATGCCCCCGTGGCAAACGACACGGCAGCAGACGCCAGGGAGGAGAAGACATAGCTACGGCTAGAAGGGAGGAACACACACACAACACCATTTTAGATAGTTATTTACCTGCAGTATGCAATCTCAGATGCTGAAGGACAAAAGGAAAGCCTAAACAAATGTTTTTTTTATCTGATCTAGCAGTATTTCTCTCTCTCTCACACACACCCACACCCACACACACACACACACACACACACACACACACACACACACACACACACACACACACACACACACCCACACACCCACACCCACACCCACACCCACACACACACCCACACACCCACACACACCCACACACACCCACACCCACCCACACATAGATAGATAAGTAAAGGTACAGCAGATGAATGGAGGTTAACTGAGGTTTTACTTCTTGGCCAGGGCCTTCATGTCACAGAGCCAGGAGGTGCGATGTTTGATGCGCCCTCCTAGCTGGTCAGCATGGCCTCTCTTTGGCTCAGGCACGAAGAACAGGATCAGGGTCCCTGCTGTCATCCCCAGCACTGGAGATACCTATAGACACAACACAGTGGCATATGTGGACCGGCATCCCATACTGAAGCCTACAGACACACAACACAGTGGCTTATGAGGAAGTTACTGTGCCTGTAAGAATACCAGACACATATAAAAGGCACAGATACAGGATAGCTCTGTAAGGAAATGTGGGAGGGATGTCTGGTACCTACTTTGCAATGTCAAAATAACAAGCGCTTTTATAAGTGCATGTTGAGTGACTGCAGAGCGGTCCTATTGTGTCTTGCGATATGCTTGGTGTCCTGTACAAGCCCTCTAGGTCTGATAGTGTTCTGTGTGTGTTTAGGGGAGGGAGTCTTTTTCCACTCTGAGAGCTCAGTTCTTTGTGTGATATGTGCCGTTGCAGCTACTAGTCTCTCTGGCAAGCCTCTATTATCTCCATCATCTTTTATAAGGCTCACTGCAGTGAGCAAACACACACACACAGACAGAGAGAGAGAGAGAGAGAGAGTGTTTGTGGGAGTTGTTTGTCATTAGGCTGGCTTGCCCACATGAAAGATGTGAGAATACACGCAGTATTCATGGAAGAAAAAACAATTCTGTCTGCCAGATTAAATCCACCGCAATATTTTTTTTTACGGCTTGTTGTAGAGGCACATCTGTATTCGGAACCAGCCGGCCGATGCAGTGTGTGTGTGTGTGTTTGTGCATGTCTGTGTGTGTGTGTTTGCGTGCGCCTGCCTGTGTGCATGCCTGAGCACGAGTGCATGAACATGTTTCCGTAGGATTTTTTCATGTTCTCCAAATATATAACATCTGCAGCAGCCTTACCGCATAATTCAGTATAGAGGACTGTATCACTGCCTACTGAGGTGTTAGCAGTAATAAAGACGGTTTCCTCTGCTCTGTCACATGAGAGTGTTCCATCTAATGCTATGATACATCCTCTAGTGCCACAGCCAGTCCTGTAGCGCCTCAGCGGATAGCATGAAGCAGTAAAGTACAACACAGACGGACAGAATCTCAAATAACAGGTTGTTTTTCACAAGTCCACGTGCACATTCTTGTCTTGTTATCGTATGATAATTGATTGAGATGAAAGCGGGGCCTTGTAAGTCACTATGGCCTCCGACCCTGACGCTATGCCAGTGGAGTACCTCGCTGTAATCAAGAGGTCAAGGGTCAGGTTGCAGGTCCTAGTAGGTCTTTCCTGCCGAGTGTGGGAGGGTTAGCTGTCTAGCAACTATCTTCCTCCCTCCTTTCATCCATTTTTCCTGCCAAGAGTGTGAGGGTTGGGAGGGTTAGGCCCAGTGTATGAGGGTTAGCTGTCCTCGCCACTACTCCTAAATCCTCTCTATCCATCCATCTTGAGGGTTAGAGGGTAACTATTCAGAAACTCTCTCTCACTATAGTACTGTACATACTTTAACCATACACCCCTTTCCTGCCCAGTATGTGAAGGTACGTGGGTTAACTATTGAGCAACGCCGCTATCTATCTCTCCCTCCCTGCTAGTTCTCTACCTTCTCTATATCCCCCTCCATCCATCCCTCCCTCCCTCCCTCCACACCTCCAGGAAGGCGGCCAGTCCTGAGCAGCTCCGGGGAGTGGAAAACAAGCGGAAAGCTGTGAAAAGTGTTTTTTCCTCAAAGCAGGATATGACTTCTGGTAAGAAAGACTTTTCATGTGTTTGTTGTTTTTCTCTGTCCGAGCAATGGAGGACTGGAGGTGATTAATCATTTTTTCTCTCTCTCTCGCTCTCGTTTTATTGGAGGGTCAGCGTGACAACTTCGACTGGAACAATCCTCATGTCCCTCCATCCCCACGACACTTAGTTTTCCAGACATGTTCCTACTCCCTCAAAGCAACGGGACAAATGGATTTCCCGTTTACCCAAGGCAATAGAGCTGTCATGTCAAACAATATTTTATATGTTGGTGTTCTGGAAGGGATGGTTAATGCCCTCCTTAAATTTTTCCACGTAACATTCGGTCCTTGGTGATTGTTTTCAATGTCAGGCGACCTATAAATGTTAATGTGAGGAGGAGCTGTCACGTAAGGACTTTAACTGCTCAGACTCATGGCAGAGGCCTCCTCCAGGACTACTGGTATGGGCTGTTGTAGGATCTGTTAACTGTGCTATCTGACTGTTAAAATGTTATGGTAAGAGTCCTAAAGTGTTTCTATGCAATACAATTATGGGAATAGGAGTTCTAGGGCTCGAACGAACATAACACAATAGCAAACCTTAGCGCTGGCGGTAGTATTATAGGTTTGGGGGTGTGTCAGAAATATTGTAGCTATTTTCAGAAACAGAATTATGGGCGCAGTAGCTGGCGGTGGCACGAAAGGGCTGGGTGTTGATGAATAAACAAGTTGTGGGCGTGTCGAGGCCCCTCACTGGCCAATCAGAACGTGCTCCATGGCTAAATATGTGGTTGCTTCAAGTTGTGTATTTCACAGTCTTTTATGTACTGCATTGTCATCAACTCCAATTCGAATGTTAGCCTATTATAGCATTTTTACATTGACATTTTAGTAATTTAGCAGATGCTCTTATCCATCGCGAGATACAGTTAGTGAATGAATCTTAAGACAGCTCGGTGAGACAACCACATACCGCAAGTAAGTCTATTCTCCCTCAATCAAGACGTTATCGGCAAAGTCAGTGCCAGTAGGAAAAGTCAAGAAAGTAGATGGCCCTAGCTAGCAAAAGACAGTACTAGACAAACTTGTTTTATAGTTAACACTCCTGGAGAGCAGGGGTCCTCTAGCTACAGTTTATAGTCTAGTTCGCTAAATAGCCTGCCCCATATTAGCTAAATATGATGTGTTTTCAGTCCACATTGTTCTAATTGCATTGCTTCAATATGGAAATACATTGTTAAACATACAGCGCAGTGCATTCAGAAAGTATTCAGACCCCTTGACTTTTCCCACATTTTGTTACATTACAGCCTTATTCTAAAATGGATTAAATTGATGTTTTCCCTCATCAATCTACAAACAATACCCCATAATGACAAAGCGAAAACAGGTTTTAGAAATGTTTGCAAATGTATGAAATATAAAAAACATATGTGTTCATACCTTTTGCTATGAGACTCGAAATTGAGCTCAGGTGAATGCTGTTTCCATTGATCATCCTTAAGATGTTTCTACAACTTGATTAGAGTCCAACTGTGGTAAATTCAATTGATTGGACAACCAGGCACACACCTGTCTATATAAGGTCCATGTCAGTACATGTCAGAGCAAAAACCAAGACATGAGGTCAAAGGAATTGTCCGTTAAGCTCAGAGACAGGATTGTGTCGAGGCACAGATCTGGCGAAGGGTACTAAAAAATGTCTGCAGAATTGACGGTCCCCCAAGAACACAGTGGCCTTTATCATTCTTAAATGGAAGAAGTTTGGAACCACCGAGACTCTTCCTAGAGCTAGCTGCCCGGGCAAACTGAGCAATCGGGGGAGAAGGGTCAGGGAGGTGACCAAGAACCAGATGGAGCTCAAGAGCTCCAGCGTTCCTCTGTGGAGATGGGAGAACTTTCCAGAAGGACAACCATCTCTGCATCACTCCACCAATCAGGTCTTTATGGTAGAGTGGCGGGACAGAAGCCACTCCTCAGTAAAAGGCACATGACAGCCCGCTTGGAGTTTGCCAAAAGGCACCTAAAGGACACTCAGACCATAAGAAACACGATTCACTGGTCTGATGAAACCAAGATTGAACTATCTGGCCTGAATGCCAAGTGTCACGTCTGGTGGAAACCTGGCACCATCCCTATGGAGAAGCATGGTGGTGGCAGCATCATGCTGTGGGGATGTTTTTCAGCGGCAGGGACTGGGAGACTAGTCAGGATCGAGGGAAAGATGAACGGAGCAAAGTACAGAGATCAATGATGAAAACCTGCTCCAGAGCTCTCGGTACCTCAGACTGGGGCGAAGGTTCACCTTCCAACAGGACAACGAACCTAAGGACACAGCCAAGACAGCACAGAAGTGGCTTTGCGACAAGCCTCTGAATATCCTTGAGTGCCAGAGCCCGGACTTGAACCCGATAGAACATCTCTGGAGAGACCTGAAAAAAGCTGTGCAGCAACGCTCCCCATTCAACCTGATAGACCTTGAGAGGATCTGTAGAGAAGAATGGGAGAAACTCCCCAAATGTGTGCCAAGTTTGTAGCGTCATACTCAAGAAGACTTGAGGCTGTAATCGCTGCCAAAGGTGCTTCAACAAAGTACTGTGTAAAGGGTCTGAATACTTATATAAATGTGATTTTTCTGTTTTTTATTGAATAAATGTACAAACATTTCTAAAAACCTGTTTTTGCTTTGTCATATGGGGTATTGTGTGTAGATTGATGAGGAATAAAACTATTTTAAGCAATTTTAGAATAAGGCTGTAACGTAACAAAATGTGGAAAAAGTCAAGGGGTCTGAATACTTACCTAATGCACTGTCGGCTGTAGCATTCACACTGATATGCGGGCTAGGCCTACTGTAAATTGCAGTCTGGACATGGACACGCCAAACATAGCAGGATTAAATTCATTAGGCTATTGATGAGGCCTAAAAAGATGTAAGTGTATCATTTGAATTAAATTCTCGTAAAAACTAAACAACAACTTGTTTTAAATAGGATAAATATATGTCTAAATATAGTTACAGGCACTATAATTGCTCCCCGTGGGAATATAATACAGACAAGGCAACTTAGACTATGTAAGGTTTTACGCACATCCAAACTGTTCGCAGTAGCTGGGTAAAGATCCCCCAAAAAACGATCAATCTGTTTTTTTAAACAAACAAGACATTTCTAAATAGGATTGGGTCACAACCACGGTATCATAAATTGCATTTCTCGTTTCATGAGCATAAGGCACTGTGTGCACACGTAGGCCTAAGGGCTCTTCAGCATGAGGCATGGTTGTTTGTTCTATCCATTGAAGATAGTTTATTAGTATACACTAACCCTACAATAGGCCTAGCTATAACAAACATGTAGCCAATTTAGTTCTTTTTTTATTGGCTTCAACAACAATATTCATCTACACACATTGCACACACAATGTTCGAGTCCTTGCCAATTGGACATTGCACAAACGTTATAATAAGATTATCCTACCATCACCTTGATATGGCCCGGTTAGTGCCTTTATCACGTGAAAGGTAAACAAGCGAACAGGCAAATAGCTTAGGCTACAAGCGGATTCAGCACCAAGGACAGCAATGCGGAATTCCCGTGATTTGACAGTTCGGTCCAACAGATGAAAGTTGAAGATGCATTTAATTTTTAATGATAAAGGAAAAATAATAAGCAGGCTATTGTAATAACTTGACATTCCTAAACAGACTCTCTACAGGTCACTGACAGCTTTCATTCAATGGGCATCGCACATAGGGCCTAATGAGTCCAAACTTTTCATAGACGCTGTGTGGCCAAAAATAACGTCCAATATATATATATAAAAATGGGAATGTCTGTTGACTGCTTTGCTGCTCATGATATTTATGTTATAGATTGTCCTGTGTTTTATATACTTTTCCACACTGTAAGGTTAGAATAATAATGTGAAATTGTGAACGATGATAATACCCTTTTAGTGTAAGAGCTGTTTGAAAAGACCGCCTGAAATTTCTGCCTGTTTTGGTGGGAGGGAGTTTTGGCCTTCCATGTTGACATATCCATGCGGTAAATTACTTAATAGACCAATAAGAAAGAGAGTTCCAAACCTCTCTGCCAATAACAGCAATTTTTGCGTTTTCCAATTCTCACTCAGACCACGCCCAGACAGTCCTACTAAAATATTTGCTTGAGAAATTGCTCTTTGCTAAGAAGCTATTTTTGTTTATTTTTGACCATCACAATTGAAAACAATCACAGTAAGGTACTTAATTGTTACACAGAAATGATTTGATATTGAGCTAAAAACGGCCAAATTGAACTTTTAATAAAACATTGGTTGTAGGCTACTGATTAGGCTACTGCGCCTCAGCTGGCAAAACGTATACCATAACCAATTGCGTTACCGCGAAAACCAGCATTTGGCGAGTCTTAAATATCACCATATCACTTGAAATTGGCACATTGGCACACGTTTTAAGGACACACCTCGAATACTTCCACACCTCCCTCAGCACAAGCGAGCTGATATAAGACAGGAGAATAGCAGAGCGCTGGCTCTTACAAGTCGAAATTGCTAAGGGACATGCGTTTGACACTAGCGCCGCCTTAACAGAGGCCCCTAGTGTTTCAATGGTGGTGATGTAGCAATAAAGAAGCGCCATGACAAGAGATCTTCCCTGGTTAAATACATAATATGCATATGTATGCCAAGAGGAAAAATAATTTCCTCTTTATGACATGGCTCATTAAGGTACATACTTCTAGTTAAATCCAACTAATTCAGTCAGATGAATTACCTCATGTTCCTAAAATGAGCTTATGATTTAACAGTATACAGTTTGCTATTATTGAAGTTCCATAGGGTATTCTGTGTCCAAATACCTGAAACAAGTGTCTCTTTGTGGCAGGCCAAACCTCCCCCAATGCACCTCCTACCTACAAAGAACCCACTAAGAAAGAAACTGTGGCCAGGTTAGAGAGACCCTGTTATGTCATTAGAGTGGGATTTCATTTATCACTGGTAGGAAGGACCCCAGGGACCCAGAGGGTAATGGAACATTAACGTGTTTTCAGTCACTGAGATCAGGGTCAGGAGCTTCTATAAGCTTTAGGGTTTTGTCCCAAAATGGCACCTTTTCCCCCATTAAGTGCACTACTTTTGACCAAAACCATATGGAACCTGGTCAAAAGTAGTGCACTAAATAGGGACGATGTTGCCATTTGGGACACACTAACCTTGAACTACCATAAAAATCAACCCTCTCATTTTCTAATGTCAGCGTTGGTCGTCATCTTTCACTCATCCATTCAGGGTTTCATTAAGTCAAGCGATGCCTTATCAGGAGTAACCAAGGTGGCCAAGGCAGATAAACAGAGGCATGATGTGTTTGTGTGAGTGAGAGGGTGTGTATACAGTATGTGCACGAGTGTATGTGCATTTCCTTAAGCCCCCCTTCTCTGTCACTGATGTCACTAGTAAACCCCCTCACCCCTGCCCTATACTATAGGCTCCCTGCAGAAGTGTGTGCGTCAGGAGAGGACTTGACGATGATGATGATGACGACAATAAGGAGGATGATGAGGGATAATGTCATGATGATGATGCTCTTAACCTGCCCCATACTGCAAACCCCCATCTAGTGTGTGGCGGGGGAGAACATGTAACGTGCTTACCAGACCGCCTGCGTCCGCGTGCGCCATCGCGCGCATGTTGATTTTGTCCCTCCACACCAGACGCGATCAGGACACGCAGGTTGAAATATCAAAATGAACTCTGAACCAACTATATTAATTTGGGGACAGGTCGAAAAGCACTAAACATGTATGGCAATTCAGCTAGCTAGCTTGCTGTTGCAAGCTAATTTGTCCTGCGATATAAACATTGGGTTGTTATTTTACCTGAAATGCACAAGGTCCTCTACTCCGACAATCAATCCAAAGATAAAAGGGTAAACTGAGTTTGTTTCTAGTAATCTCTTCTCCTCCAGGCTTCTTCTTCTTCTTCGGACTTTATATGGCGGTTGGCAACCAACTTTAAGGTGCATTACCACTACCAACTGGACTGGAGTGTGGACCTCAGTTCATCTTTCAATCACCCACGTGGGTATATGCTCCTAAAAACCAATGAGGAGATGGGAGAGGCGGGACTTGCAGCACGTCAAGCATCACAAATAGAACCAAGTTCTATTTTAGCGCCTGTATACGCAGACGCTCGTTGACGGACGCGAGCGGTGCAATGATTGAATAACATGTATGTGTACATTTATTTTGCAACGCGAGCGGTGTGGTCAGTATGCAATGGTGGTCTTACCCTCAATGCCCAGTGCCAGTCTCCTGCAGCCTCCTTTGCACTGGAGCCCAGGATGTAGCCTAGCCCGCTGGAGGAAACAAAGAGGAGACAATAGGTTAGACATCTCTGCCTGGATAAAGAACAAGAACAATCCAATAAAACCAACCACAATCTACACTATAGCATTCAAATAGACCTTTTCTTTCATCGATTTTTGATCACGCTCTCTAACAAAAAGGCTGAGTAGAGTCACAGGAATTCACGATTTACTCCAGAATGACCCACTAAGGTAGACAGATAGATAGCCCTTGCACTTGATGGTAGAGCAGGTTGGATGTTGGATGGCCAGACACACAGAGAGAGCGAGAAAGACACAGAGAGAGAGAGAGAGAGAGAGAGAGAGAGAGAGAGAGAGAGAGAGAGAGAGAGAGAGAATTCAAATAGGAATGAGTTTCAGAAGGAGCAGAGCACACACACACACATTCAAAGATAATGGATTAATACCAATGATGAAATGTCATAAAAGTGTATCAGGAAGAGTACGTTGTTTCTCTACTTTTCCTGGCATTGTTATCTGTTTTGGCTGCTGTCTGTTGACTTGCCGGAGGTAAATTATTAACAAGCCCCCATGTTGAGATGATGACCTCAGCCCCATGACTTGGTGAGAGGCTGTCTGAGTGGGGAAGTGTCTGACTTTCTGCCTGACTATGTCTCTCTGCACTGTAAAAAATATATATGTACAGTACCAGTCAAAAGTTTGGACACACCTACTCATTCAAGTTTTTTTTTTAATTTTTACTATTTTCTACATTGTAGAATAATAGTGAATACATTGGAACTATGAAATATTACATATGGAATCATGTAGTACCCAAAAAAGTGTTAAACAAATCAAAATATATTTAATATTTGAGATTCTTCAAAGTAGCCACCCTTTGCCTTGATGACAACTTCGCAAACTCTTGGCATTCTCTCAACCAGCTTCATGAGGTAGTCACCTGGAATGCATTTCAATTAACAAGTGTGCCTTGTTAAGAGTTCATATGTTGAATTTTTTTCCTTCTTAATGCATTTGAGCCAATCAGTTGTGTTGTGACAAGGTAGAGGTGGTATACAGAAGATAGCCCTATTTGGTAAAAGACCAAGTCCATATTATGGCAAGAACAGCTCAAATAAGCAAAGGGAAATGACAGTCCATCATTACTTTAAGACATGAAGGTCAGTCAATGCTGAAAATTTCAAGAACTTTGAACGTTTCTTCAAGTGCAGTAGCAAAAACCATCAAGCGCTGTGAAGAAACTGGCTTTCATGAGGACCGACACCGGAAAGGAAGACCCAGAGTTACCTCTGCTGCAGAGTATAAGTTCATCAGAGTTACCAGCCTCAGAAATTGCAGCCAGAATAAATGCTTCACAGAGTTCAAGTAACAGATACATCTCAACATCAACTGTTCAGAGCCGACTACGTGAATCAGGCCTTCATGGTCGAATTGCTGCAAAGAAACCACTACAAAAGGACACCAATAAGAAGAAGAGACTTGCTTTGGCCAAGAAACACGAGGGACATTAGTGGACATCTGGTGGAAATCTGTCTTTTGGTCTGATGAGTCCAAATGGTAGATTTTTGGATCCAATTGCCGTGTCTTTGTGAGATGCTGAGTAGGTGAACAGATGATCTCCACATGTGTGGTTCCCACCGTGAAGCATGGTTTGGGGGTGCTTTGCTAGTGAAACTGCCAGTGATTTATTTAGAATTCTAGGCACACTTAACCAGCATGGCTACCACAGCATTCTGCAGCGATACACCATCCCATCAGGTGTGCGCTTAGCGGGAATATCATTTGTTTTTCAACAGGACAATGACCCAACACACCCCTCCAGGCTGTGCAATGGCTATTGGACCAAGAAGGAGAGTGATGGAGTGCTGCATCAGATGACCTGAGTATTTAAAGCTTTCAAGGCAAAGGGTGGCTACTTTGAAGAATCCAAAAAATATTTTGATTTGTTTAACACTTTTTTGGTTAATAATTAATAATAATAATAATTCCATATGTGTTATTTCCTAGTTTTGATGTCTTCACTATTATTCTACAATGGAGAAAATAGTAAACAAAGAAAAACCCTTGAATGAGTAGGTGTGTCCAAACTTTTGACTGGTACTGTATGTTGATTCAATATAGGGCAACCAGCTGCAATAGGATTGTGAGTTTGCACAACACAATATTATCACAACATTTTTGTTGAGCAAACTCACAACTCTATTGCAGCGTTTTGCCTTACAATTGTATGTTGAAGCAACCAATGTTTTCCCCATAGTGTGTATGACTGTCTCTCTGTCTGTCTGATTCTCTTTCTCTGTCTGACTCCGTCTCTCTCTCCAAGACGTCAGCAGTGGGGAAGTAGTCTCGAAAATCTAGACCTAGGCAACAGCAGTGACTACGTCTGGGATTAATGACGGACACTCTTGCTAACGTCGAAAAAGGAGAAAAAAAAATGTCATGGGGACGGTCCTCTCCAGACAGACAACTCCCCCGACAAATTACAGGTTTGGGTAGGAGGGGCTTAAAATGTCCGGAGGATGTTTACGCAGTGGTGTAGGGAAGCTGGATATCCCAACTCCGCCTTTTCCTCTACACCAAACTGACGTTGTTTACATACAGACGTGTAAGCCAAGAACATTGGTACATTGCGGGACGCAACCCATCTGTGTAAAGAGTTGTACTCTGCTGGTATGTCTGAACTGTCTATGGTCCCTCTAGGACACCTCTGTCAGGGTGGCTGTCCTCACTTGTGAGTCATCAGGATGTCTGCATTTGTCTTCCACGTGAGACACACTCCCGTACTGGGTGGAAAGGGAACATTCTTCTTGTGATATGAATACATTCAGAACTGATGATTCAGAATCAGACTTCTGGATACTGTCACTAAGTGACCCAAAGCTCTATTGTCTTTTGTTTCACTCTCAGCCTCTGTATATCACGTTCATTCTCTGTTAAGAGGCTTAATGAGTGTGTCGTGTTAGATTGGGTTTGGGTCCTTGATGTGGACGGGATATGATGCTCGAAGCTCCAGTAGCTGCTTGTCTATCAATCTGTCACTGTGTGTGTGTGTGTGAGTGCGTACGTACGTGCGTGCGGTTGTGTGTTTACAATTCCCGTCGGGATAACAAGCAGCCCATTTCTCATGATGCCTTGTGTCTCTGACGTTTGTCACTACTACACAACACACAGACAGGTAATACTAACTACATGCTATTACTCACCCAGTCACACCTCTGTCACTCTATTTATAAATGCTAATCAGAGCCCAGGCTGGTTTCTGCATCGGTCATTATTCTAGGTGTGTTTTTCAAGGAAGGGCGTGCCTCTTTAACATACAGTACAAGTCAATACAATGACAGTTAAGTGAAGTTGTCTGCCCGAATGTATCTTTCATTAGTCAGCACCTCACCAGAATGTGTGATCCCACCTGAAGAATGTACTTCATTGACTTGATCAACACATGTCATCAGACAGGAGGTGTTCTGCCTGTTCTATCCGTTCCACAGTAGAACATTAACCAGAACCACATGTTGTTCTGAAGGAATTGACCCTAGATCAGATCAGATCAGATTACATCAAACCCCCTCTACGCACACACGCGCCAAACTAATCCCTTCAGTAGCAGATAACATCGCCGTATTTCAAGGACAAAGACAAGAGGGCTCAATTTTCGGCTGCCGTTAAACCAGCGCAATTGTCAAAAGCACGCTTGTTTGCAATTTCGACCTGTTAAAGCTGGCGCTCTTCTATTGTCAAACCCGAGCACCAGGATTGGTAATTGACTTGTTTTATAAGAGCTTGCTTGCGCTGAGGTGGGAGGGGTGACAAATATCTGAGGTGCTAATTTCAGTATGCGCTGGTTGGGATATGTATGACCACCCGAAATTTGGTTTTAGTGGTAACACGGTTGGTTATCGGATGGAAACGGAAGCGTAGCCAATCCAATGTCAAACAAGAGAGATGTGCCCGTAAACCTATTTAGAAATTTAGAAACATTAAAATAACCTATGTTCGTTTCATTTGATAAAGACAATCAAGCACCGCGTCCCCTCTTCTCAATTGCAGTTCTTTTCTGTCATGCCCAATGCATTTGCAAAGTAGTCAAGACTATCAATAATGTCACGCCCTGACCTTAGAGAGACTTTTTTATTCTCTATTTGGTTAGGTCAGGGTGTGACTTGGGTGGGCAAATCTATGTGTTCTATTTCTTTGTTGGCCGGGTATGGTTCCCAATCAGACGCAGCTGTCTATGTTGTCTCTGATTGGGGATCATACTTAGGCAGCCTGTTTTCCACCTGAGTTTGTGGGGTCTTGTTTTTTGTACTGTTACTGTGTAGCCTGCAGAACGTTACGGTCGTTTATCTTTTATTATTATTTTTTAAATTGTTTTGGTGTTCATCTAAATAAAGTAAGATGTACGCTTACCACGCTGCGCCTTGGTCTCCTCATTCTAACGACGGACGTAACAGATAAAGGGCGTGGCTTGTGAGACCGCTTTGAAATAAATCTTAAAAGATCAAGTTTGGCAGCATCAAAACAGTGAGCGGACATCCTCTTGTTATCTATGTATGCTGTACATTATTTTAGCCATCTCCTGTTATTATATTGTAGGCTATATGCCTATCATGGAAAGAGAGATGAGATAATCAAGTGACACTTGTATTTACTGTAGAAATATTTCAGTTATTTTCCTGTAACAATTGCTTGTTTTCCATTTCATTTGATTTAAAAACAAGCCCTTATAGTAAGCTTCCCATACCATACTATCACGGAAGCTGGTTCTACAGCAATGGGTCTGGCGTCTTTCTTCTCCTGGCCATGCATTAGCCAAGTAGCTTATCCATAAAATGGTCTACTCTTGTGGCTTTTGCAGACATGCTTTTTGCATTATTCACATATACACTGCAGGTAGGCCTGCTCCATTCGGCTTGTATCATTCCCATTTCCAAAGAGCGCTTCTTGTCTGGTTAACAAAGACGAGCTGCTCCAAAAAAAACCTCAAATTTGTCAGTCCTATAACGCCATATCAACAGTGGGCCTAGGTTAAATCTGGCTTATTGAGAACGTGTCTCACACATACAATACATTTCACAGGAGTCTAGTATTTTTTTCAAGGAGAAGTGCAATGCGTAAAGGCCTTAAAGCTAACTACAACAATGTTGACTGTCAACATTCCAAACATACTGAGCAAACACATTGTTTTTTTATTTTTTATTTTCTGTTGCTATCACTCGTTACTGTAGCCTATGCTATTTAATAAAATCCACAATGGACTAGCACAAAAATATTGATGACAACACAAAGATTGTCAATAACCTACAGCATTTGAGACAAACACATGCAGTATTAAGCCATGGAACGCCTTGATTGGGTAGTTAGTGGCCAAGCCCTCGTCACAACTACAACTTGCTTATTCATCAAAACCCAGCCCTTTCACGCCACCGCCAGCTTTTGCGCTCATAATAACGGCTGTGAAAATAGCTAAAATATTTCTGTTACACCAACAAAACCTATAGCGTTTCTGTCAGCGCTTAGATTTACAATTGCGTTAGGTTTGATAAAATAAAGCCCAGAGGGTATAGAGAGGGAAGATAATCAATGAGGGCCAGACAGGGCTGTTCTGATTGACAGGTTTAGATGGGGAGATTATCTGATAAAACAGCCAATAGGATCCTGATTAGCTGAAGTGGAGGACCCCTTCAGATGTCCATGTTAGACCATTTTGTCCCCATTTCTCCAGCTTTGGAAAAAAAGTAAATTTAGGCCTAAGGATGATGAGTTACTGATGAAATAAGGATGTCCCCTTGTTGTCAATATCTGATATCAATATCAAATATGTTTGAACAGTGGTCCACCTATTGCTGTCTTATTGGAAGTGTAGGAAGTCTAAGTTTATACTGATTCGGACATGTTGGTACCCCGCTCGTCCCATAAAACCAGAATTGGGCATCCGCCATCTTTCTACTGTATCGGGCTACTTGACTTGGGCGTTTCTCCCCGACCCAACATTCCATGTCACGCACACTTTCTACTTCCTGTGTTCCCAGAGCTCCTTGGGCCAGCCGGGCCAGCCTGTCTGTCTGTAGTGTACCACAGGACCATGGGCCGGACAGGAGACTGTGTGTTGACCATTAGGAGGGATAGATTGATGGATGGTCTGGAGCAGCCAACAGGGCCATACAATGGGGTTCTTATCAGCATATTAGGCTTTCAAAAGGTTATGAGAGATTCAATGGGCCTCTCTGTCTGGAGGGAGTGCAGACTCACGCAAACATAGGTGCACGCATACACGCACACAGAGGGACAGGACGGGGACTAGGGGGGGGGGAAACAGTCTACATTGTTGTGCTAAACTGATTAGTGCTCCAGAAATAACAGTGGAACAGGCTCAGGCAGTACATTTTATTTCCACTGAGTGACTGCTAGCTAGATCATTTTTATCAGAGTCCACCCAGAGAGTGTTTGGAAAATTGAACACCACCACTAAAACTCACACAGGCATGAAAAATACTATCACCCCTCTAGCTCTGGCGAGGTAGGGTAGGACACCCAGGTTTCGTCACTAATGGCACCCTATGCTCTGGTCAAAAGTAGTGCACTATATAGGGAATAGGGTGCCATTTGGGACGCATGCCTATACTCTTCATAGGCCAAGTTTATAGATTAGGCTATTATGGTTAACTTGAGGGGTTTTACTGAGGGGTGAACCCATTTCCTGTCAACCCTGAGGTCACTTCCTGGAAACGGTCACAACAACCCTGGTAAAGATAAACAATCAGGGGGAGAGTGCTATAGGATGTTTGGGGGCTCTTCACTGAGGCCCGACTCTTTCACCTCCTATTGTTTCTGTTGCCGAGCGATATCAAAAGGCTCAGCATACCAGAACTCCTCAGGGGAAACATTTATGTTCTTTCCTGTCTGTCTCTCCAACTGCATTCAATCTGCCATCGATACTATTAGTTGACTGCATGTAATGTCATATTGGCATTTCCATAATAAAAGGCTGATAGTGTTGCTGGTATTTGCTGGTTTCTCTTTCAAGCACTTCAATGACAGAGCAAGTTCAGCAACTGGGAACTTTTCCTATGAAATGTTGATGCAGAACAAACCGGACATTATATAGCAGTGGTATTATGTTAGCTACATTTGTATCTATCTTAAAATGCAGGTTCATTGACACATCATATGAACTAATAGGGCGATGTAGGTAATGCTTCAGGTGGACAAAAGTAAAATGATTGAAAGGACTGCAGCCAGAGATAGCCTTGCAATGGCCTGGCTCTGTGCGACTGCAGTGTGTTTCTCATTCACATAGCGTCTCTCGGTGTGTCTGACTGTAGCTGCTTCTGTGTGAGATGGGAACAAAACAGTGTGCTGCCGCATCATTCAGCCGCATCTCCAGCAGAGGTTCTGAAGCAGTGCACTGTGGGGACTCTCCACAGTAAATAAGCCTAAACTCTGGGTGCCGCTCTGCTCTGCACCACATCCATCCATCCTTCCACCGACCGGGACTAAAAAGGCCAGAGATTTTTTAGCACTCCGCTGCTTTGTTTGTTTTCTTCCCCCTCTCTATTTTTCCAACTGAATGAACTGAAAAGGCCAGAGCTTTGTGCTTAATACCCCTTACTATCTAAAAAAAAAGAAAGAAAAGACTCCCTCCGTCCCTTCCCCTCTGAGAACGTCTCTCAGCTATTTCATAATCTCTTCTCTATTTAAATCGCTCTCTTCTATTTCGTCCCTTGTTTGCCTGAGTGGGTTTTGTGTCTGTCTGGGTGGGTAGAGACAGACACAAAGAGGCAGACTGGCTAGATAGGGATGTCTGCTGACCTTCAGAGAGAAAGGACGATTTTACTGATAAACTTTCCGTCGAATTCTATTCGCCATGCCTTCCTCTCCTCTCCTCGATTCCTCTCCCCTAAATGTCTGCGAGCTGACTGTCTGTCTCAGAGAGCTCAGCGATTGATATTCAGCATGCATTGGAATTCAAATAAGGGGAAAAAGACAATGCACAACTGACATATTCTACATTGAATAGAAAATATTTATTTCAAAGACAGACCATCATCACTATCATCCTCACTATCACCATTCACCTCCATTTCCTGTGACAGGTGAGGCCATAGAGATGTTATTATCACCATATTGTGACCATAATCTTATGTTTGGGGGTGGGGGGTGGGGGGGTTGTTCTAAGGGACCACTTACCTTCCCAGGGGGATAGCCAGGTAGAAGACAGAGAGCATCATGGTTCGGCTATTATTGGTGAAGAGGTCTCCGATGATTGTAGGAGAGATGGAGGAGTAGCTGGATTCACCTATCCCCACCAGGCCTCGGGACAGGACGAACAGCCAGTAATACTGCAGAGCGAAGAGAGGAGTACGAGGTTAAGGAAAGATATACAGATCTATCTATACAGAGATGTTGCTTCATAACGGAACACGGACCTGGAGATAGCATGACGTTTTGGGCTTCAATGTGCCTTAACCATCATTTACTCGGGGGTACGCTAATAGTATGGATGACCCTGTGAAACACCTTTCACTGCACCTATCCAGTGTACTGTTTCTGACAATACAACACATCTTATTTTTTATGTTGTTATGCGCTGTGTCATGTTATGCTACTAATTATTTTTTTTAAAGGAAAATAAAACATTTTAGACACAGAGGAAAACCACTCAGATTCACTCCGAGCCACATCAAAAAAGAACACAGCTTCCTCCATGTTGTCGTCGAATAGATTTGTTCCTCTCTTCCACACTTCCCTTTCCCCCCTGAATGCTTACTCAGCAGTGTAGCATGTTCATAAATCTGTCCGTTGTTGCTGTTAAAATCACGCTTACCAAACAAAGAGAACAGCAACAAGATATATAGGGTGGCGATATGGGCTTTAGAGGCTCTGGAACAACCCTGAGTTCCTTTTAAAAAGGTACCGACACTGTGCCAAAATTATATTAAATTAGAAAGACACCTGCGCTATTTTTCAGGGTCACTAAAATGTGGGAGCTAACCTTTGCCCTCGGTTAGCTGTTTTATAGTAGGCGGAGACAGGAAGACAGAATGACACCCTGCCTTTCCCTCTGAACTTGGATTAAAACGTTGATATAAATAGCCATCTGACACGTTGTTAAAAATGTTCCTGTAGTCACATCCTTTAGTGATGCTCCGTGATAGAAATAAGAGTCATCCAACACAGACCATCTCCCCTGAGAGACTTTCATATAATTCCTATGACTCTCGTTCTGTTTATATCCTCCTCTGTCTCACTCGCTCTCTCTCTCTATTTCTCACGCTCTCCGTCTTTATTTTTCACTCACACATTTTATCCTCCTTATCTACACATAGCGGGTCCACTAAGAGAGGATGTGTGGGTGCAGTACGGTTATTAACACTAGTGATGGGAGAATACGCTCAGAGGGGATCCCAGATGATGGGATTAGTGTCTGATGCAGCATGGAGAGAAAGATTGGAGAAAGAGGGAGAAGAGGAGAGGGGGAAAGAGAGAGGAGGGAGAGGGGGATGGGTGTAGAAGGAGGAGAGAGAGAAAGGTGGATAAAGAGACAATTATGGATAGAAATGGAAAGAGAAAGAAATGCAGGGAGAGAGAAAGAGAGTGAGAAAAAAATGGGTTGGGGTGACAATGGATTGGGGAGAGACCGTGTTTTATCAGAAATTTCAAATTTGGTTACACTTTCTGCGGAGCGCTCCGGTGCCTGTCAGTATTCTGACACAGAGACATGCTGTGAAAGCATTAGTCCACTTGCCACAGCCTGTCTACCCTGTCTCTCTCTCTTGTTATTGTGTCCTGTGTTCAACCAGTCAAATCTGCTCGCACATCCTGTCAATGATGTCAAGACCAGCACCTGTGAAATGTCACCGACTGCGATATCTTTACACTGACTGACTGGAGGCTTTTCTGCCCCAACACTGGAATCAGCCTAGCAACAAGAACCACAATTCAATATATAAATATCAAGAAAAGAAAGCTATTATCAGAAGGGTAATGCTGTTATTTCTGTCAAATAATGCATCTAAGTACAGTACACAGCAAGGGAGAAGAAAATACCAGAAATGTCAGCAAGCGTGAGGGGGTAAAAGGAGGGAAGGACGTTCTTTTCACGCTTGATAAAAGAGCATCGTGCACTACGTTATACACCCACATTCCATTAGCACTTATTCTTCTCTCTCTCCCTATTTGAGTTTTCGGAAAGACTTTACTGTAGGTGCCATTATGCATGCATTGGATTCAGAAAGCCTTTATAACATCTATAAAACACATAACAGTTGTCATCAGCTGTCATAAGTAGTTTGGCATTAGATGTTATAAAACCGGTTATAATGTGTGTTAAAAATGTCTGTTCATATGCTCTAATGTCAACGGTTAATTACAAGTACTATCATACAGTCTGCATTACAACTTATGTCACATGTTATTACATGCTACATAAGAGTACATAGCAGATGTTATAACATGGTCACTTACTAACCTGTGTCACATTATTACAATGAATGGAATGATGGGCTCCACAGACACCTGAAGTAAAGTGACATTCATTTCAGATGTTATAAAACAGTTAAACCACGGGATGAGTTGAAAGTATCACAACACTTTACCATTCAAATGATCACCAAGAAACATGGGGAAATTGGAGCACAGATGTACGATTTGCTTTATTAGAAAAATTACACATTATAATACCAACAAGTTGCCAAGAAAATACAAACATGTTGAAACGAAATGGAAGCAAAAATAAGTTTACACAACTAAATCAACGTTACTGGGGCACAACAGGATTTGTGGCAGCTATATTATACAAAAAAAATGGGTAGGTAGTTATCTAATTAGCTAGCTAGTTAGTTAGGTAACTAGGAACTGGGTTGAAGAGCCCTGCTCTGCACAGTGCAAACAATGTGTTTTGTTTGACGGCATACTTGAGAGTAGTTAGCTAGCCATTCCCACCATAGTGGCATGACAGCACAAGCAGCGCCCCCATCGATGCATAGCTAGCTAGTTTGCTACCTAAAGGAGGAATTCTGAATTATAAAGCTTACTTTGCAGCATATCACATTGTTTAACTCAATCTAAATAACGTTAACATTATCCATGTGCTATTGGTTTGCAATGACGTGAACCTTTCGCTTCTGTGTTGTTGTTATGTTGGTAAGTCCCACCTTTCTTCTTCTGATTGCAGCGATATGATTCGCTGACACAAGAGCGCTCAATAACTTTTCATTGGATCGGCAAACTGTCTATTTGCTTCAGCAAATCATATAGCTGAAATGTCTTTAACAGTTTTGAGATCAAATGAAACTTTATTGAGAGTTCTTGTGCCAGTGAATCATATCGCTGAAATTGGAAGAAGGGTTCGGATTAATATAAGATGGTAGAAGAGAAGAGATGTCAGATCATCATGTGGAAAACCTAGCTAGCTAAAGCAAATAACATGGATAATAATCTGTTAGTTTGAGTTAAATGCCGGAGCGGCAGGTAGCCTAGTGGTTAGAGCGTTGGACATGTAACCGAAAGGTTGCAAGATCGAATCCCCGAGCTGACAAGGTAAAAACCTGTCCTTCTGCCCTGAACAAGACGGCCGTCATTGTAAATAAGAATTTGTTCTTAACTGACTTGCCTAGTTCCAATTTGTAAGTTGCAAGTTGCTCTGGATAAGAGTGTCTGCTAAATGACTTAAATGTAATGTATTAAAAGGTGGACTATGCACAAATTGCTCTGCCATTTCCTGGTTGCTACAATTCGAATAGTTTGCCTAATTTCAGTTAATGTGACAAAACAAGATAGTGTAGAGAATCATTTTACCATCCAAACCGCTGTGAAAAATCTTTTCCATAACCAAAAATATTTTATTTTCAGTTTTTTTGTACAAAACCGAAAGTAAAATATTCAAAAAACAAAACTTAAGAACGGGAAGCATAGAAGTTGCGCACATAGAACAGGGACGGCAGGTAGCCAGGCGGGTAAGAGCGTTGGGCCAGTAACCAAAAGGTTGCTGGATCGAATCCCTGAGCTGACAAGTTAAAAATATGTTGTTCTGAGCAAGGCAGTTAACCCACTGTTCCCTTTACCACTTCTTAGCCTTGCTTTCAATGAGATGACAGATCTATTATTTATATTTCTATGTGAATCTGGTCAGGTTGCCCCAAAAAGTTACATATTGCAGCTTTAAGATGAAAAGGTAATTGCATTTAAAGTGCAAGTGAAAGAGGATGTTATAGGCCCAGTAGTACTGAGCAATTAACTGACATTTTGGTTATTTTCCTATTTTTAAAACAACTAATTGACCAATGTCAATTTCGAAATACCGAAATCGCAAACAGTGATTATTTTTTAATAATTGAACTGAAACAGAACTGACCTCAAAAACCACTTATTGATCAGAACTAAGGCCCAGTGCAGTCACAAATGAGATTTTCCTGTGTTTTATATATATTTCCACACTATGAGGTTGGATAATACTTTTAGTAATAATGCCCTTTTAGTGTAAGAGCTGTTTGAAAAGCCCTCCGTGAAATTTTAACCCTATTTTGGTGGGATGGAGTTTTGGCCTACCTGGTGACATCACCAGGTGGTACATTTGTTAATATACCAGAGAAGAAAGAGAGTTCCAAATCTCTCTGTCCTGCCAATAATAACTACTGTAGTTTTCAGTTTTTCCCTCCCCACTCAGACCACTCCCAGACAGTCCTAGCAAAATTCTTGCTTGAGAAATTGCTCTTTTTGACCCTTATATTAAAAAGGTACATAATTATTACCCAGAAATGATTTTATATTGAGATAAAAGCGGATTGGACCTTTAATACGCAACTGAGTATGTTTTTTTTTATTCTACCTGTTGCTACTGAAGTTAGCTAGCTAGCGCAAAGCAGATTCATCAGTGGGCCAATGAAATGTTGCATTTGCAACATCAACTAGCTATTTATTTCATAACATAGCTGTCTGTCATTGTTACTGCATATCTTTCCTTTTTCACAGCTGTCACAAATCTTGTTGTGCCCCATCAATATTGATTTTGTTGTCTGTTTCGTTTTTTTATTTTTTATTATGTGTTTTCTTAGCAAGTTGTTGGTATTGTGTGTCCTTAAATCAATACAAATCCTAAGTACATCTGTGCTCCCATTTGCCCATGTTTCTTGGAGATACTGTGAATGGCAAAGTTTTGTGATACTCTCAGCTAATCCTGTGGTATAAGCACATTCATAACCATTTTATAATTCATCAAATGATTGTCACTCTACTAAAGGTGTCTGTGCACACTCTATAAGGGCATATGACATGGTTATGACGCCCATCATTCCATTCAATGTAATAATGTGACACAGAGGTTGGTAAATAACATAAGACCATGTTATAACACCTGGTATGTAAGACTCTTATGCAGCATGTAATAACATATGACATAAGTTGTCATACAGTCTGTGTAATATCAAATCAAATTTTATTTGTCACATGCGCCGAATACAATAAGTGTAGACTTTACCGTGAAATGCTTACTTACAAGCCCTTAACCAACAGTGCAGTTCAAGAAGAAGAAAATATTCTCCAAGTAGACTAAAATAATAGCCATTGTGTCATTAACAGTTGACATGAGAGCATGTGACAATAGGATGAAAAGCCATGTTGAACACCCATTATAAACGGTTTAATAACATCCCATACAGTGACTCATAACTATTTCAAACTACTTATGACAAATGTCATGTGGTGTATAGATGCAATAATGGCTTAATGAATGCATGCATAAGGACACCTACAGTAAAGTGTTACCCAGTTTTAACATTGACTGTCATTCCCAGACAAAACAACAGGACTTCTTGTCCTGTTACGTAATTCCCAGTGGGTTGTAGGGAATTAGGCCTACATGATGGGAATGTGAACAGACTGGCATACGCAGGGTTATCCTGTGTGACTGAGTTGTATCTTGTTATTACTGTTTTTATGACCCTTATCTAATGTAACAGAAGATTCTCTATGTCTCTCTCTCTCTCTGCATCTATAACTGATGTCCCGAGGAGGCATTGGTGTGTGTGTCACGTGTGTGTGTGTGTGTGTGTTTGTGCGTGTGTGCGTGTGATCCTGCATGTGTGTGTATGTTCCTGCATGTGTGTGTGTGTGTGTGTGTGTGTGTGTGTGTGTGTGTGTGTGTGTGTGTGTGTGTGTGTGTCGGGGGGTTGCCCTCTGTAGTGACAGCTCTGTGCAGGGATTAATAAAAGGCAGTGAGCAAGGGATAGCGGGGTAAAACCCTTACCCCTAGGGTGACCTGTGTCTCATACTGCTGTCACACTCTGATCCAGGTGGATGACAAGCCACAGCAAGGGGGCAAGCACACACACACACACACACACACACACACACACACACACACACACACACACACACACACACACACACACACACACACACACACACACACACACACACACACACACACACACACACACACACACACACACACACACACACACACAATACACACACACTCTGGAGCATACAAAGCACAAAACATCATGTCAGCGATGAAATATGCTAGGGTTGAGTGGTATCCAGATTATCATACCGTTTCTCAGTCACCCAGTAAAATTCCACTTGAGTACAATTCTAAAAGTATTTGGTTTAAAATATACTTAAGTATCAAAACTAAATGTAATTACTAAAATATACTCAAAAGTAAAAGTATAAATGATTTCAAATTCAAACAAGACGGCACCAATTTCTTATTTATTTACTTTACAGATAGCCAGAGGCCCACTCCAACATCATTTACGAACAAAGCATGTGTGTTTAGTGAGTCCGCCAGATCAGAGGCAGTAGGGATGACCAGGGATGTTCTGTTGATAAGTGCGTGAAATGGACCATTTTCCTGTCCTGCTAAGCATTCAAAATGTAACGAGTACTTGGGGTGTCAAGGGAAATGTATGGAGTAAAAAGTACATTATTTTCTTTAGCAATGTACTGAAGTAAAAGTAAAAGTAATCAAAAATATAGATAGTAAAGTACAGGTACCCCAAAAAACTACTGAAGTAGTACTTTCAAGTATTTTTACTTAAGTACTTTACACCACTGCCGTTTCTGTACCATCCCAGTGTATACTGTATTACCGAATGTGCACACAAGGGTGCTATTTCCAAAGAAAATATATATTTATAAGCAAGAAGCTTGACCTTGACATCTAGCCACTTACATGCTGACCAGACCGCACGCGTGCATGTTGATTTTGTCCACCCACACCAGACACGATCAGGACACGCAGGTTGAAATATCAAAACAAACTCTGAACTAACTGTATTAATTTGGGGACAGCTCGAAAAGCATGAAACATTTATGGCAATTTAGCTAGCGAGCTTGCTGTTGCTAGCTAATTTGTCATGGGGTATAAACATTGGGTTGTTATTTTACCTGAAATGCACAAGGTCCTCTACTCTGACAACTAATCCACAGATAAAAGGATAAACCAAGTTTGTTTCTAGTAATCTCTCCTCCTTCAGGCTTCTTCATCTTCTTCTTCTTTGGACTTTATATGGTGGTTGGCAACCAACTTTAAGGTGCATTACCACTACCAACTGGACCTCTGTTCATCTTTCAATCACCCACGTGAGTACAGTTGAAGTCAGAAGATTACATACACCTTAGCCAAATACATTTAAACTCAGTTTTTCACAGTTCCTGACATGTCATCATAGAAACAATTCCCTGTCTTAGGTCAGTTAGGACCACCACATTCTTTTAAGAATGTGAAATGTCAGAATAATAATAGAGAGCATGATCTATTTCTGCTTTTATTTCTTTCATCACATTCCCAGTGGGTCAGAAGTTTACATACACTCAATTCGTATTTGGTAGCATTGCCTTTAAATTGTTAAATTTAACTTGGGTCAAACGTTTCGGGTAGCCTTCCACAAGCTTCCCACAATAAGTTGGGTGAATTGTCTCACTCCTCCTGACAGAGCTGGTGCAACTGAGTCAGGTTTGTAGGCCTCCTTGCTCGCACACGCTTTTTCAGTTCTGCCCACAAATTTTCTTTGTGATGGCCACTCCAATACCTTGACTTTGTTGTCCTTAAGCCATTTTGCTACAACTTTGGAAGACCCATTTGCGACCAAGCTTTAACTTCCTGACTGATGTCTTGAGATGTTGCTTCAATATATCCACATAATTTTCCTTCCTCGTGAAGCCATCTATTTTGTGAAGTGCACCAGTTCCTCCTGCAGCAAAGCACCACCACAACATGATACTGCCACCCCTGTGCTTCACGGTTGGGATGGTGTTCTCGGCTTGCAAGTCTCCCCCTTTTTCCTCCAAACATAACTAACTATTTTGTTTCATCAGACCAGAGGACATTTCTCCAAAGAGTACGATCTTTGTCCCCATGTGCAGTTGCAAACCGTAGTCTGGCTTTTTTTATGGCGGTTTTGGAGCAGTGGCTTCTTCATTGCTGAGCGGCCTTTCGGGTTATCTTCACAAGGTCCTTTTGCTGTTGTTCTGGGATTGATTTGCACTTTTCGTACCAAAGTAAGTTAATCTCTAGGAGACAGAACGCGTCTCCTTCCTGAGCGGTATGACGGCTGCGTGGTCCCATGGTGTTTATACTTGTGTACTATTGTTTGTAGAGATGAACATGGTACCTTCAGGCATTTTGAAATTGCTCCCAAGGATTTGAGGTCTTGAGGTCCTGGCTGATTTCTTTCGATTTTCCCATGATGTCAATTTGGTTCTGAGTTTGAAGGTAGGCCTTGAAATACATCCACAGGTACACCTCCAATTGACTCAAATGATGTCAATTAGCCTATCAGAAGCTTCTAAAGCCATGACATCATTGTTTGGAATTTTTCAAGCTGTTTAAAGGCACAGTCAACTTAGTGTATGTAAACTTCTGACCCATTGGAATTGTGATACAGTGAATTATAAGTGAAATAATCTGTCTGTAAACAATTGTTGGAAAAATGACTTGTGTCATGCACAAAGTAGATGTCCTAACCGACTTGCCAAAACTATAGTTTTTAACAAAAAATTTGTGGAGTGGTTGAAAAACAAGTTTTAATGACTCCAACCTAAGTGTATGTAAACTTCCGACTTCAACTGTATATGCTCCTAAAAACCAATGAGTAGATGTGAGAGGCGGGACTTGCAGCGCGTCAAGCCTCACAAATAGAACCAAGTTCTATTTTAGCACCTGGCTACACAGACGCTCGTTTACGCACACGAGCAGTGTGGGTGCAATGATTGAATAACATGTATATGTACATTTATTTTGCGCACACGACGCGAGCGGTGTGGTCAGCATGTTAGCTAGCAAGTTAGCAAACCAAATACATAGCTGGAGCCCTGAGCTGGATATAATTTAGAACACATCTTAGATATCTCATAGTTATACTTAACTTCTAGTTAGTTATAAGCAGTGGGGTCGAATACACCCCCGCAGCCTCCATGAGGCGAGGGAGCCCCCAACCCCCCCCAAAATGACAGTATTCTTTTTAACAGTATTGAAAATCATACTCACTCACTTCCAAGTAATGGTTGCGCTATTCATGAATCTTGGTGCTGTTGTGAATAATATGTGTTTACTCTGCTGCCCTAAATAATTGTTTCCTCACCTACTGGTCTGCACCGTTATTAGTTTGATTTTGAATGAACTATGACTAAAATGACAGTCCCATTCATATGCATTGGACTGTAACAGTAGCCACATGCAGTGTTGTTTTGAATGAATTATGACTATGGTTACATCATTGTTATCTGTTGGACTGTTACAGTATGTAGTGTTGTTTTGAATGAATTATGACTATGGTTACATCATTGTTATCTGTTGGACTGTTACAGTATGTAGTGTTGTTTTGAATGAATTATGACTATGGTTACATCATTGTTATCTGTTGGACTGTTACAGTATGTAGTGTTGTTTTGAATGAATTATGACTATGGTTACATCATTGTTATCTGTTGGACTGTTACAGTATGTAGTGTTGTTTTGAAATGAATCACTGTACAGCAGAGCTATTTATTCCTCTTCTTAAAAAGGGAAACTTCTGAACTTGTGGAAACCATTTGTATGTCTCTGCACGCAGTATGAAGGAAGTTAGACTTCCTAACTAGTGTTAGCGCAACGCTAACTAGTGTTAGCGCAACTACCGGAAGTCTACACTAGTTAGCGACTTCCTTCAAACTGAACGCAGAGACATAACGATGGTATCCACGAGTTCATCCGACTCTGGAGAAGTAGACAAAGTATCCCTTTAAGGGCATGTCATTTAGTAGTGGATAATTATCCTCATATTGTTTTTTTGTGTGTGGTTGCTATACCGTGAGTGCTCCTTGGTTTAAATGAGGCAGTCATCGCAGCAGCAGCACAAACAACAACATTAACACTTATTCTTGCATTCTGTCCCCCAGTCTAGGTTAATGAGATCAAAACTGAATGAAATGTAATGTAAATGTCCTCTGGGACCAAATGAAAAATAAAAGATGCATTTCTGTAATACCAACATGTGCATAATTGGCGTCGCTCGCAGCACCCTGAGACATTTAGGCTTTTTGGTTTCCTGTCAGAGGCCGTAAAGGGATTAGGTTGGATTTGAAAGAGCGAATCCCTCTAATGACAAGACTTTGTTAATTAATAAATGAACTAACGAGGTACATTAACATGCTGTCTAATTTGAAGTCATCCTAGAAGTAATCCTTTGACGATGATAATTGGGAAACACCTCACAGTCATGCTTTCTATGGCAGCGGACAGCACACACAATTACTCAGGGAAAGCTACTATCAGCAGACATATGTACCAGCTACATATGTCAAAACGGTCCGGCAGACTATCACGGCTCTGTGACTGTGGACTATAAATTGGGCTTTTGAGCTCTACACAGCCAAACTGACTATTTCCACTTATATACATTCCAAATGTAATTTTGGTTTTAAAAGCTTCCCGAAAAGAAATACATCCAAAATGCCCAGAGTGGGTTTAATAAATGGCTAATGATTAGCATCAGTTGTGAGTGGTATTCATGTTGTATCTCGTGGTCTCTGCACTGGAGGCTGTTACGTAACAGACCACTGTGGTTCAGTTTGATTGACAGATTAGGGGACATCTCTGGAGATAAATATGATGAGGGAGGGAGGGGAAGAGTGGAGATGAAGGGTGTGTGTGTGTGTGTGTGTGCGTGCGTGCGCTGGAGAAACCGCCCGATAACCTCATCAGGGATGGCCTTTATGGCATGATGTGTCAGAGGGAGATGGGCCAATGGGTGATGGTGGTTGGCTTTTCCTGTCAGCTCAGCCTTAGCAGTGACAGCAGAGAGCAGAGAGAGCCAGGCTGTATTCCCCCAGGGGCAGCTGGCGGCCATCGCAGCTCCATGGAGCAGGGCTACACATGAGATTAGTGTAGTCAGACTGTGGCCCCATGGGGCCATCAACCTAGGACAAACATACCTAAGCTGTCAGTCCTCTCCACTGATAACAGCTCTGGGCTGAACTAGCGCTCTAATTAACACTCATACCACTGGATCTCTGGATCTGAAAACTCTGGAGCACACATAGGGCCTAGATATACATCCACAGCCCTGACCTGAACTCATACACATGGACACAGACAAAGGTACACAAATTCAAACGAATACACTCCACAGATATACATGCACGCACGCACACACAGTCAGCTGAATAAGACCCGTATATCTGATGGAAGGAGCCCCTCTTCCCCCCCAAATCAGCTAGAGGTTAACCCCCCACAACACATAGCATGAGGCCAAACCAGAGAGCAATCAGACCACATGGCCTGCAGGCCATATCCTCTGATGCTCCATGATGCACTCGACTGTCTTGCTATATAATACTGTCGTGACTCTCGTTCTCTCTCTCTCTCAGGTGCTTATTTTAGCCGATTGCCTAATGCCAATTTTAACTTCCATTTTCTGAGAGAGAGAAAGATAGAGGGGGCGGGAAAGAGAAAGAGAGAGGCAAAGAGAGAGGAGAAAGAAGACAGGCTGCCCCATAGAGACAAAGTGAGGGAGACAGAGCGAGAGAGAGAGAAAGAAAGAAAGAAAGAGAGTGTGGGAGAGAGAGAGAGAGTGAGGGAGAGAGACAGCGATAGAGCCATAATAGAATGTCTACAAAGGCTGTGAAGTCGGCGTCACGCTAAATGAGCATGTCATCTAATCTACATTAGCAAGACAACTTTGTTTTGGCTGCACAGTACACGTCAGTGCACTTCAAACTGTGGTGCTGTGCGGTCACTAACCTTCATGTGCCGGAGATTATAACAAAACAGTTAGCCCACTCAGTGAAACGGCCCCTGGAGTTTCTCTCTTCTACTTACTTCTGATGAGTTGTACATCAAAACATCAAACCTTCCCTCATAGGGGTCATTGTGGGTGATGATAGTAGAACTAAACTCCTGGATAATGCTTTTGTCTGTTCTTGAATTAGGTCTACAATTTGAGCAGTGGTCCTCCCTTACTGAAGAGGTTTTGGATATATGACTTCCTGTGTACTTCCTGTATGTAGAGGAAGTGGCATCATACCTCTTTGGTGATGAAGGAGCTGGAGAGGGTGACGGCGGACCAGAAGAAGATGCCACAGCTCAGGATGATCTTCCTGTTGAAACGGTCGCCCAGGTAACCGAAGATGGGCGCTGCCACCATGAAACTGCAGATGAAAACTGTGGAAGACAAAGAGGCCAAATGTTAAAATCACTGTAGCTTCAGTAGGCTATCACCACCCTTTTCTTTCCTCGCACAAAAGTAAATAAATATCATTGTCTGAGAACGTTGAGCGTAGCCACACTGATGTGTTATTTTGTAATGATGAAATTCCAATGACAATGAAGTAGGTAAAAGCACAAACAGATCTGGGACCAGGCTAGTAGTCTCCCTGGTTGGTATTGATAACGAGCCAGTCACTCGGGCATCCTGTGAAAGACTGCCAAAGGTCACCCAACCTTACCTCAGACCACGCAGGATCCCATTATACAGTCACATATTAAAGTGATATCACAGAGACAATGGAAGTATATTAAAGAGCGGGTTATTTCAGCTCTCTCTGATAGCATTAGAGGAATGATGTTGTTATGCGAATTACGCCGTTATGTTATCACGTCTTCAGCATTAGCCTGTTATTGCCTCTGTAATATGTATCATCTAAGCTGGCCGAGCAATAAAAACAACGGTTGTTTTCTCTCTTTTACAGTCGTAGTAATCCTCTCCCTGACGTTGAGCATGAACCTCACTGAAGTACAGTAGGTTACAGTACATGAGTGGGTGGCTGAAAGTGCGCTTCACTAATCCTCTCACTGCTGACTTTATAAAAACAAAATCCGCGGCGGGGCTTATGGCAGCATCTATCTATGAGAAAGAACACCCTCCCTAAACATCGTTGAATATTTAATGTTATCGGACAGAGGTGTATTTCTCCGCAGATATAAAGGGCAGAGGGATTACACTTGACAGCAGTGCAGTCTGACAACAGGGCTTCGGTAGACGGGCACTCTCCAAGAGTGTTTTGACACTTCATCAGCATAAAGTTATCCTGGGGGGGGGGGGGGGGGGGGGGGGGGGGTTATATAACATTAAAGGGGTCTGCAGCATCATCGAGAAACAGCCTGATAGGGAAGAGCAGGATGCTGACCTCAGTGTCTCTTTAACACTATACAGTATATTACCAAGGAAATATATTCCCCTGGCTGACAAAGAATTCAAAATCACAGTGCTATCCAATGTGGCCTAGCCAAAGGATGACCCAAGGGTGACGTGGCCAAAGGATGACCAAAGGGTGACGTGGCCAAAGGATGACCCAAGGGTGACGTGGCCAAAGGATGACCCGAGGGTGACGTGGCCAAAGGATGACCCGAGGGTGACGTGGCCAAAGGATGACCCAAGGGTGACGTAGCCAAAGGATGACCCGAGGGTGACGTAGCCAAAGGATGACCCGAGGGTGACGTAGCCAAAGGATGACCCAAGGGTGACGTGGCCAAAGGATGACCCGAGGGTGACGTGGCCAAAGGATGACCCGAGGGTGACGTGGCCAAAGGATGACCCGAGGGTGACGTGGCCAAAGGATGACCCAAGGGTGACGTGGCCAAAGGATGACCCAAGGGTGACGTGGCCAAAGGATGACCCAAGGGTGACGTGGCCAAAGGATGACCCAAGGGTGACGTGGCCAAAGCAGAAGCAAAAACATAACTAGATGGGGGGGTTCCCCACACAGAGTATAGCCAACTGGGTTTGTCCTGCTATCATTGCCTCTACTGAACCAGGGGCTCCATTGTACAGAATATATACTGTAGTAGTAGATGGTGCAGTTGAGATATCACAGGGTTCCCTGCCAGATATCGATGCCCTCATCTTGATATTTAATAACTTCCAATTATAGGGGAAGAGAAAACGCTGAGGCAGCTTCATTATGGGATGTTACTGTTGGCACTGTTTCCAAGCCGACCGCTCTGCTCCTGTAACAGAGGAGGTGCTTCTCTCTGGAGCCACACCAAGCCTGTTAGGAAATCAACAGAATCATTTGGTACACCGAAACAAATTAGGGCTATTTCATAACTAATACTTGTTCTGTTTTATGGAGATTTATCTTTTGTAGGACCTACCGGGGACTTTGCTTTTATGATGATTTATAATTCATGTTGAGTATTTGTTTTGTCTGTGGCCAGGCTAAGGAGCTGACATCAATGTACTATTATATCAGGTTTTACCTGAGTCACAACCTATGTATTCTAAGTACAATGGATTGTAGCTAGATACATATAATACCTGTTGAGGGATGGGAACACACACAGGCACTCAAAATATTCACTCAAACACACACACACACACACACACACACACACACACACACACACACACACACACACACACACACACACACACACACAGACACACACAGACACACACACACTCAGACACACACTCAGACACACACACACACACTCAGAACTGCCACTCGCCCATGCAGATCAAACACACCCTGCTAAGGAATGGTTGAACAATTCCTCTGTCAAGCTGATCTATTTGGGGAGATTTTGGTTTGGCACATCTTTCTCCCTCTGACATCATGATGAGTTTAGTAATTAGTTGAATAAACACACAGACTGGGTGGTTGCATCACTGAGGCATCCTCTACCAGCCATTACCAGATAATGGCGCTTTGGTCTCTGTAGTCAGGTCTGTCAGGTTTGTCCCCCCCCCCCCCCCCCCCTCTCAATTCAATTTAAGTGCTTTATTGGCACGGGAAACATACGTTTACATTGCCAGAGCAAGTAAAATAAACAATAAACAATAAAAAATGTACTGTAAACATTACACTTACAAAAGTTCAAAAAGAATAAAGACATTTCAAATGTCATATTACTCTCACACACACACACACACACACACACACACACACACACACACACACACACACACACTACTAACTAACGGCAGGGTGTCATACACAGAGATAAGACGGGGAGAGGCCCACAATCAGCCTCCGCCAGCAGCTGTACATGGGTTTAAATAGACAATCTCTCAGGGGTGATGGTGCTCGACAGAGAGCTGCCCAAGCCATATGAACTCAAAGTAGCAAGACGCCTGTCTGCTAACTAAGCAATTAAGAAGGAGACCACACGTGGACAATCCTCTCCTCTCTCTCCCCGTTTCCTGTGAAATTGTGATTTATTTCTAAATTAACTGTGTTTGTTCTTACAGTGGCATCATTATCATCTCTCCTCTATTCAAAGCACCTTGGAGTGGAGGATTTGTACTGTATGTGCACGTGTGTGCGCGCGCATTCGTGCATGAGGGCTTATTCAGCGTGAGCCAATTAACCCCTAATTCACCCCAGTGTGTGTTTGAATTCCGGGCTAAGTTCTCTTTTAGCGCTAGTGATAATGATTGAACTCCCTGGGCAGTAGCACAGAGTTTACCTTCAGTTTAAACAAAAAGGAAAAGATTAAGGGGAAAATACCCAAGATATAGTACAAGGCGGTGCGTGTCTGCGTTTTGCGTGTGTGTGTGTGAGTACACGCTTGTGTGTGTGTGTGTGTGTGTATGTGTGTGTGTGTGTGCGCCAATGTGGGCTATGAAACATTCAAGCCAGTATATTTCCATAATTAACTATGCATAATGAAAGGTGCTCTGGCGACACACACATTAGCGCTTAGATTGACTAGAATCTATTCCCCATGAGTATGAATGAGGCATTAGCCTGACACAATCAGTTAGCAGGAACGGTTATATAGATTCCAGTGGAATTCCAGTGGAATGCAGTTGGCCCAAACACCTACTGGGTAGGTGTTCTAGTCAGCTAGTGTATGTCTATGGTACAGAGCAGGTGCAGTTATAACGCCTATGGTGACTAGTGAACACTGCCTCTGGCTATTTCCCCAGGCCCGGTTAGATTCCTTAAGATGTTGACTGTCACGAAACCATAAACAGATGAATTATGTCTGTTTTGTTTTTGTTAGAGATTGTCTTTGGTGGTTGACCAGGGGGACAGAAAGGCACGATTGGTTGTTTAGCCAAAATAGCCACACCTTTCCTTTCCAGAGAATCAGAAACACCCACAGAATAAAATACTGTAGAACACTAATACATTGCATCTATATGGCCCACCCTTCCAACCACTGAATCAGGGCTGGTGAGTTCTGAGTTCCGCTAGCTGATCTAGGTTTTGTTCTCTATGTCTGTGGTTACGTTTCTGGTTATCTACAATGACATACTACTCAATTTGAATAGGAGACAGGCGAAAAGGGCTTAATTTGGGGCAAAATTGAGTTCAAGACAATTCCCTTGGGCCCAATAAAAGGAAGCTAATACATATATTGGATTTATGATTTTTTTTGTATCCTCCTCCCAAAAAGCCTTATTATAGACTGTTGTTATCCATCTTCCTATAAAGACTGAACTGAAGGCACACGTGTCTTCAGAAAGTATTCGTACCTCTTGACTTATCCACATTTTATTGTGTTACAGCCTGAATTATTTTGTTCTCCCCCATCTACACACAATCCCGCATAATGACAAACTGAAAACGTTATTTTTTAAAACATTTTTGCAATTTTATTGAAAATCAAATACAGAAATATCTCATTTACGTAAGTATTCACACCCTTTAATCAATAGAAGCAGCTTAGGCAACGATTACAGCTGTGAGTCTTCCTATGAGAGCTTTTTATACTTGGATTGTACATTTGCCCATTATTCTTTTCAAAATTCTTCAAACTCTGTCAAATTGGTCTCTGTCAAATTTCAGGTCTTGCCATAGATTTTTAAGTCAAAACTGTAACTCGACGACTCATTGCGCTATTTCTATGCTTCCCGTTTCTAAGTTTTGTTTTTGCATCTTTTACTTTCGGTTTTGTACACCAGCTTCAAACAGCTGAAAATACAATATTTTGGGTTATGGGAAATATACACTGCTCAAAAAAATAAAGGGAACACTTAAACAACACAATGTAACTCCAAGTAAATCACACTTCTGTGAAATCAAACTGTCCACCTCGGAAGCAAAACTGATTGACAATAAATTTCACATGCTGCTGTGCAAATGGAATAGACAAAAGGTGGAAATTATAGGCAATTAGCAAGACACCCCCAATAAAGGAGTGATTCTGCAGGTGGTGATCACAGACCACTTCTCAGTTCCTATGCTTCCTGGCTGATGTTTTGGTCACTTTTGAATGCTGGCGGTGCTCTCACTCTAGTGGTAGCATGAGACGGAGTCTACAACCCACACAAGTGGCTCAGGTAGTGCAGCTCATCCAGGATGGCACATCAATGCGAGCTGTGGCAAGAAGGTTTGCTGTGTCTGTCAGCGTAGTGTCCAGAGCATGGAGGCGCTACCAGGAGACAGGCCAGTACATCAGGACACATTTGTGGCCTGCTGGAGGTCATTTTGCAGGGCTCAGGCAGTGCTCCACCTTGCACAACGGCGGAGGTAGCGGTCCTGCTGCTGGGTTGTTGCCCTCCTACGGCCTCCTCCACGTCTCCTGATGTACTGGCCTGTCTCCTGGTAGCGCCTCCATGCTCTGGACACTACGCTGACAGACACAGCAAACCTTCTTGCCACAGCTCGCATTGATGTGCCATCCTGGATGAGCTGCACTACCTGAGCCACTTGTGTGGGTTGTAGACTCCGTCTCATGCTACCACTAGAGTGAGAGCACCGCCAGCATTCAAAAGTGACCAAAACATCAGCCAGGAAGCATAGGAACTGAGAAGTGGTCTGTGATCACCACCTGCAGAATCACTCCTTTATTGGGGGTGTCTTGCTAATTGCCTATAATTTCCACCTTTTGTCTATTCCATTTGCACAACAGCATGTGAAATTTAATGTCAATCAGTGTTGCTTCCTAAGTGGACAGTTTGATTTCACAGAAGTGTGATTGACTTGGAGTTACATTGTGTTGTTTAAGTGTTCCCATTATTTTTTTGAGCAGTGTATTTCACAGTGGTTTAGATGGTACAATGATTCTCTACACTATACTTGCTTGTTTTGTCACAAACTGAAATTAGGCGATCTATTTGAATTTTACCAGGAAATGGCGGAGTATTTTCTTCATAGTGCATGGTCAAAGGGACCATACGGGTGTCTGGGAAATGTATTTATGAAGCCCTTCTTACATCAGCTGATATCTCAAAGTGATGTCCAGAAATGTCTGCTTTTTTTTTACCCATCTACCAATAGGTGCCCTTCTTCGCGAGGAATTGGAAAACGTCCATCTATGTGCACATTGATTGATTAATTGATCAAATACTATACAAAGATAATTAACTTACATTTTTCTAAACTAATCCAATCCGTAAGATGGTTACTAAGATGGTTGTTCCAGTTTAGATGGTTTAGGTAGTCTTGTTTGTCAAGTCCTTCACCATAGAAGTCATTCTTACATGCAGGTTGTGGGTGATAAAATATTACATTTGTTGGATATAGTACCTCTGTCTGGATTCCGATAGGAATTACTAATCACTTCACAAACCAGATTATTGTGACTTGCAGATCTGATGTGGTCCATGAGACAAGGTTTTCAGACCACAATGTTGAGGACAACTAGGTCATAACTACCGGTCCCTATAAAATGTACTGTATAATGAATGGTCATAAAGGGTTTCCTTTTCATTCAAACACATTCACTTAGGTAGCCACTTGGGGAAGGCTTCAGGACTAGAAATGATTGGATGCGACAACCATGACTCTGTCACTAACAAACAGAGTTAGGCATGAAGGGAGCTCAGCTGAGGTATTAAGCTTCCATAGAATCCCTTCTCTACCACTCGCATTCCAAGGCTGAGCACCATTGTCCAGATGTATCTTTGGGATCGTCTCTCTCTCTCTCCACTTGTTGTTTATGGTCTGACGCAGCATGGGGGCAAAACCATAGACATTGCATTATTGTATCTGAACCATTATGGTGTCTGTGAGAGCATGGGCAGCACCGTTGAGGCCGTCTCCATTTTGAAGTAGTCCATTTTCTTCTTCTACTACGTCTATGAGTTGCATACTGCCACCTAGAGTGTGTTGTTTGAACAGGTATAAAGCCAAGGTTGCCGATTTACTGCCACCTACAGTTGTGGATTGTTTGCTCACAAGTATAATTCATTGGCTGATCCCTCCCGATGACCTGGATGGAATATGAAGTCCCACCCAGTTGACTACTTCAAAATGGAGAAAGCCCTCAATGGCGCTGCCCATGCTAAAACAAGCTTTTGGGCACTAAAGTCTATTTTTGTTTATGCATTTTGTTTATGCTTTGCAATGAGGGGAAGGAAATGTCTTTGATGAGATAATTTATAGGACAATGGGTTAGCTCTGACCACTAACATCTCTGACTGACTTTCCCTCTAAACAAGGTCAAGACAGAGAGAGTTATAAGAGCCAGTCAATCCATATCTCCAGTGGAGTATAACACAGAGTGCATACTATGGGCTGACCTCTAACGAGTGGTGTTATACACACATGCACACTAGCACACCTGCATGCACATACACATCGTGAGATTATGAATGCTTGAAAGGAACAATGGTGATTGACACACATCTGTGTGTTTTTTTGTCCTTAAAAAGGGAAGCCACATTGAATGTCTTTATTGTAATGCCAAGTATTTGATGCTATAACCTTAAGAACGTACAGAACAATCAGTGCAGTGGGTGAATGAATGAAATCTACAGACAGTTAATCAGTACCATACACTCTGCTTGTGTCAATCTTTATCAGGTCAGACCATGAGATGAATGGGCCCATCAGCTGAGTAGACCTAGCTACTTTACTGATGCTGCATGTTTGTGATAGCTGTCAGTGATAATGGAGTCCAAACACAGACATTTGTGACACACACACACACACACACACACACACACACACACACACACACACACACACACACACACACACACACACACACACACACACACACACACACTTGATACACCACCAATCAACCACACTGCTTCCCAATTCTTGTCATTAGAATTATGTAAGCGGTTTCCTTTTATTCGCCTATAGCCTGGTCCCACCCCATCTACTCTGACAAACACAGCTCTCCATCTTTAAAGTCATTTAGTTGGTCATGATTGTGTGCCTTTTGTCCATTAACCTAATTACCAGTCATGTCTGTGGGATTCTGTTTGAATCACAATAGATTATGCGACGAAAGTCTCATTACTTTTTAACTGTTTTACATGAGTACATATTCTCTCTGGGGATGACCCATAGACTAATGACAAGGACATGGTTTCTGGATCAAAACATCATCTGCTTTCTTTCATAATGGATACTGCTTCACAGAGTCAAGAGTCGACTTAACCTCACAGAGAGGCCTTTTAATCAAGGAGATTGATGTCGACCGCTCGCCTCTCAGGGGAGATCTAGGCCTTTGAGGCCAGGCGAGGAGGAGCATTCTGACTTGTAGCCTATCTCACGTACGGGTTATGTTCTGTAGACTGAACGGATTATTCTTACTCAACTCTCATTCGTTCTCATTCAGACAACCTTGTGTGTGGAGTTGGTGTGTGTGGAGTGTGCAGTGCCTCGGGCACTCATAAAAACAGTCTTGTAGTCTCTCCCGAACTCGCTTATTCTCTGTGTAGTTTGGCGAGGATTGCAACAGATGAAAGATAAGTCCATATTCCCATACTGGGTCCATATCCCCATATTGGGTAGACCTGTATGGCTACTGATGTTTTCATTTCAAACACCTATTCACGTGCCAAAACTAGACGGAAGATTCCTCAAATTCCTCATCGAATTCTCTTCGTGCCTGTCAGGTGAGCACCAGGCCAGGCCAGTTTGTCTCTCAAGGTGCATATTACCATCAATTACCGGGATTAGCTGCATTAGGAACATTAGGACATTCCTTGGACGACAGGAGAACAAAGGCTGGGTGACAACCGGATAAAACAATAGCCTCTATTTTAGTGTCTGTTCTTGACTCACAGTAACCCGTGAAGTGAGTCTAGCAGACTGTAGCTAGTTTCGCCGTGCTGTTCTCAAGCTCGAGGCTGTTGAAACACACGTAATAATACACTTCCCATAGGCTACGTGGTATCCTCACTCAGACAAGGCTTAAGACGAGGCCGATGAGGGGACTGCCCACCTCTCAGTGATGAGACATACTGTAGAACATGAGAGTGTTGGATGGATGTGAGGGGGCGGCACACCGCCACAGAGACTCCCTCTGACTAGGCATGCCGGACTGCTTTTGGCTGACCGTCATGGTGCCTGAGCTGCTAGCTAGCTAACCCATGGAGAGAGATGGAGACACAGTACAGTATACGCCTCCACTTTAAGATCTCAGTGTGTCCGTGAGATATACAGTGCAAAGTGTTCAGCCGCTTTCCCCCTTTCCACTTTTTGATATACGTTACAGCCTTACTCTAAAATTGATTAAATACACTGTTTTGCTCATCAATCTACACACAATACCCCATAATAACAAAGCAAAAACTGTTTTTTCAGATTTTTTTTGCACATTTATTAAATATAAAAACAGAGATACCATATTTACACAAGTATTCAGACCTTTTGCTGTAAGACTAAAAATGGAGCTCTGGTGCATCCTGTTTCCATTGATCATCCTTTGAAATGTTTCTCCAACTTGACTGGAGTCCATCTGTGGTAAACTCAATTGATTGGACATGATTTGGAAAGGCACACTCGTCTATTTAAGGTCCCACAGTTGACAGTGCATGTCAGAGCAAAAACCAAGCCATGAGTTGGAAGGAATTGTCCGTACAGCTTGAAGACAGGATTGGGTTGAGGCACAAATCTGGGGAAGGGTACGCAAACATTTCTGCAGCATTGAAGATCCCCAAGAACACAGTGGCCTCCATCATTCTTAAATGGAAGAAGTTTGGAACCACCAAGACTCTTCCTAGAGCTGGCCGCCCAGCCAAACTGAGCAATCGGGGGAGAAGGGCCTTGGTCTGGGAGGTGACCAAGAACCTGATGGTTACTCTGACAGATCTCCAGAGTTCCTCTGTGGAGATGGGAGAACCTTCCAGAAGGACAACCATCTCTGAATCACTCCACCAATCAGGCTTTTATATTAGAGTGGCCAGACGGAAGCCACTCCTCAGTAAAAGACACATGACAGCCCGCTTGGAGTTTGCCAAAAGGCACGTAAAGGACTCATAGACCATAGGAAACAAGATTCTATGGTCTGATGAAACCAAGATTGAACTCTTTCGCCTGAATGCCAAGTGTCACGTCTGGAGGAAACCTGGCACCATCCCTAAGGTGAAGCATGGTGGTGGCAGCATCATGCTGTGGGGATGTTTTTCAGCGGCAGGGACTGGGAGACTATTCAGGATCAATGGAAAGATAAACGGAGCAAAGTACAGAGAGATCCTTGATGAAAACCTGCTCCAGAGCGCTCAGGTCCTCAGACTGGGGCGAAGGTTCACCTTCCAACAGGACAACGACCCTAAATACACAGCCAAGACAACACAGTAGTGGCTTGGGACAAGTCTCTGAATGTCCTTGAGTGGCCCAGCCGGAGCCCGGACTTGAACATCTCTGAAGAGACCTGAAAATAGCTGTGTAGCGACGCTCCACATCCAACCTGACAGAGCATGAGAGGATCTGCAGAGAAGAATGGGAGAAACTCCCCAAATACAGGTGTGCAAAACTTTTAGCTTTGTCATTATGGCGTATTCAGTGTATATGGATGAGGGAAAAAACGATTTCATTCATTGTAACGTAACAAAATGTGTAAAAAGTCAAGGATTCTGAATATTTTCCGAATACACTGTATTACAGTACTTCTACAGAGCACACAATATGTCTGGATATCACTTACATAGAGGTGGTGAAAACAGGGGAGGACAGAGAATGTGGTCACTGACAAACACTACTCATTCAAGGGTACATAGACATTTAATTGAGTTCTACTGAGTGGGCAAATGGAAGGATTGTCAATAGAAAGCACATGCACTTGTCTGTTTACCACTGATGCATGTCCCAAAGCGAGTCACTCCTCACTAGCAGGTAATGGGCATAGTTTAGTTAAAGTACAATATCTACTGTAATATAGAGTGAAGATAGATATACAGTACCAGTCAAAAGTTTGGACACACCTACTCATTCAAGGGGTTTTCTATATATTGACTATTTTCTACATTGTAGAATGATAGGGAAGACATCAACACTATTAAATAACACATATGGAATCATGTAGTAACCAAAAAGGTGTTAAACAAATCAACATTTATTTTATATTTGAGATGCTTCAAAGTAGCCACCCTTTGCCTTGATGACAGCTTTGCACACTTTCTCGTATCCAGCTTTACCTGAAATGCTTTTCCAAAAGTCTTGAAGGAGTTCCCACATATGCTGAGCACTTGTTGGCTGCTTTTCCTTCACTCTGCGGTCCAACTCATCCCAAACCATCTCAATTGGGTTGAGGTTGGGTGATTGTGGAGGCCAGGTCATCTAATGCAGCACTCCATCACTCTCCTTCTTGGTCAAATAGCCCTTACACAAGCTGGAGGTTTGTTTTGGGTCATTGTCTTGTGGAAAAACAAATGATAGTCCCACTAAGCGCAAATCAGATGGGATGGCGTATCGCTGCAGAAGGCTGTCGTAGCCACGCTGGTTAAGTGTGCCATAAATTCAAAATAAATCACAGACAGTGTCACCAGCAAAGCACCCCGCACACCATCACACCTCCTCCTCCATGCTTCACTGTGGGAACCACACATGCAGAGATCATCCGTTCACGTACTCTGTGTCTCACAAAGACATGGCGATTTGAACCAAAAATCGAACATTTGAACTCATCAGACCAATGGACAGATTTCAACCGGTCTCATGTCCATTGCTCGTGTTTCTTGGCCCAAGCAAGTCTCTTCTTCTTATTGGTGTCCCTTTAGTAGTGGTTTCTTTGCAGCAATTCGACCATGAAGGCCTGATTCACGCAGTGTTCTCTGAACAGTTGATGTTGAGATGTGTCTGTTACTTGAACTCTGTGAAGCATTTATTTGGGCTGTAATCTGAGGTGCAGTTAACTCTAATGAACTTATAGTCTGCAGCAGAGATAACTCTGTGTCTTCCTTTCCTGTGGCAGTCCTCATGAGAGCCAGTTTCAAATTTCTTGAAATATTCTGTACTGACTGACCTTAATGTCTTAAAGACTGTCATTTCTCTTTGCTTATTTGAGCTGTTCTTGCCATAATATGGACTTGGTCTTTTACCAAATAGGGCTATCTTCTGCATACCATTCCTAACTTGTCACAACACAACTGATTGGCTGAAACACATTAAGGAAATAAATTACACAAATTAACTTTTACCAAGGCACATCTGTTAATTGAAATACATTCCAGGTGACTACCGCATGAAGCTGGTTGAGAGAATGCCAAGTGTGAAAAGCTGTCATCAAGGCAAAGGGAATAATCTCAAATATAATATATATTTTGATTTGTTTAACACTTTTTTGGTTACTACATGATTCCATATGCGTTATTTCATAGTTTTGATGTCTTCACTATTTTTCTACAATGTAGAAAATAGTAAAAATAAAGAAAAACCCTGAAATGAGCAGGTGTGTCCAAACGTTTGACTGGGTCTGTATACTGTACACACCTCCGCAGAGCAGAGCTCCCAGTCTTTAGAAAAGCTCCTGTCCTCTGACTCATCAGCACATGGCACCCCCGGACATCCCTTAGAATGTACAGAGATATTCCCCCCTCCCTAGGGACAATAGGAACACCCTGATGGGCATCCTGCCTACAGTGCCAGGCCTTTGATAAGGGGAAAGGAAGAATCCCCTCTGCCTGGCTGCTTCGCTAGGGAATGAGTCAACCAATGATTCAAATACGCTTTTCTATCTATTCCTATGAATAAAACATGTTGTATGGGGTATGTCTGTGTGTGATTGATATTCACTCAGTCTGTATGGATGATACATTTCCCTATGAAACAGCTTCCTACCCAACAGACCAGAGAACGGAGCACCTGCAAGGGACTGCTTTGTGTGCGTCCCCAATGGCACCATATTTCCTATACAGTGCACTACTTCTGATTGGGGCCCATAGGGCTCTGGTCAAAAGTACTACAGTATATAGGGTGCCATTGGGAACGCACACACACGATAGTGCACTATATAAGGACTAGGATGCCAGTTGGGACGCAGTCATGAATACGGCTTTGGGATGAGGGATACCAAACGCACAGCGGAGTGTGTTTGATCTTTTTCCTTTATCGACAGCAACTCGTTCGTATACTCCCGTGTATGTATTTTAATTGAGATAACAATGTTTTTTTTTTTTTTTTTTATTATTCCCAAGTACTGTCCCTGTCTTGTGGCCCATGTGTTAGGGGGTGAAATGGTTGGAGGGGCTGGTGTAAAGCTGTTGGAAGGACGTAGAACATATTGGGATATTGCCCCCTGCTAACACCCACCCACACACACACACACACACACACACACACACACACACACACACACACACACACACACACACACACACACACACACACACACACACACACACACACACACACACACACACAAATAGACAAACACGCAGGCACGCAGACAGGCACGCAGACAGACACACACACAGCTTGTCTGCGCTCTCCGTCCTTTCTGTCACTGCCAAGGTTATCTGGCCGGTGAAAGGGCTGCATGAGGTTCGGCGAGCCAACAAGCTATGATTTATTCTGATACATATGGAAATCAGATTACTGGTTTTCAACCCTCACTGTGATTTTCTTCGGCCAGCCCAGTATTATATAATTAAGTTGAAAATATATTTATTGACATTTGTGCAGAGGAATTGGCCTGATATAGTTTTGGTTGTTTGTTATTATATTTTATCTAATGGAATAATACATTTATTTCATTAGATACTTGATCTAATGACATCTCTGTAGACTATTCGGTGAGTAACCTGCTGAGATGTCTGTCAGTTGCAGTTAAGACGTCGTTCATTTGCCGTTCTTCCTCTTCCAAACATATTTGATGTTTTATGTTTTATTTAGTACCTAGCACTAGGAGTGTCAATCTAAAACTCTCGTTACGTCTCATAACTCCAGAATGGGATTTGTTTGATATGACATGCTTAGATGATCTGGATAGAGTGCAAAGTTAGTCTGTTTACAGGGAGAAACCCAGTTGTACGTTTTCTCTCACTCAATCTCACTGGAATTAATAGCACTGAAGAAGCACAGCGGCTACACAAACAAACGCTGTGCTACTGTTCGGTGTCGCGCTGTGATTTTCTGAGAGGAACTGTAGCTACCTGGAGACATTAAACTCGGATGATCACACAATGTTGGCGAAACACTTCAGCTCAAAAGAAAAAACCTCGAGATGTTATTACAGTTTTGACAGACCTCAAAGTCATCACGGTGACTCACCTTCTCGCTGACACGGGACTGTGGTCTACCTCACGGCAGACATTTTGTCACGCAAACCTTAAGACAATCGAAATAGAACAATACTCTCCCGATAGGCCCATTGGCAGCCACACCTACAAGAGGTTACAGGTTTGAATGCAGGGTGAGATCCCCAGAAGGGTACACCAATAGCAATGTAGTGTGGAGGAAGGAAACTCATCCCAACAACATGCCTCACACTAAAGCATCCGCTGCAGAAACAGAGAATATGTAAGGCAACTGTGTAAACTGTGAATGTCAGTCCGGCTACACACACACACACAAAAAAGGTGTTATCTAGAACCTTAAAGGGTTCTTCGGCTGTCCCCATAGGAGAACCCTTTGAAGAACCCTTTTTGGTTGCAAATAGAACCCTTTTTTCTAGGAGTGTAGGCCACCAAAAGAAAGATAATACCACCACCTCTCTCATGCAGGAGTATTTGTTCCTACCGCTTTGACATTTCGTCTACCTACGAAGAGACACGCAAGAGTCTCTGAAGAACAGAGAAAGACCAAAGACATTATGAAAGAAGCCAGAAGCATGAACCCAGTGCGAACTGAAGCTCAAACAGGAAACTTTGTGACGTATGACGTGACAATGCAGTGTTTTCAGGTATCTCCGGGCAAGCTTAAGCTCTCATTATGTCACACTAAAAACAGCCCGTAGACTGTGAATGGATTCGAGTTTCTGGTTGGTATTGGGTCTGTTGGAAAATGCATACAGTATATCGAGGAGCGGAAAGAAAGAAAGAATAACCCACAAAGCAAACAGATTAGCAGAGCAAAGAACTCCCGATCAGGAGGAAGTTTAGCACTGTGTTAAGCTTGTGAATGGAGGAAGGAAAGAAGAGTACATAGAAGCATCCAGTGTCTTTTGTGTAGTACCATTCATTCAACATACATGTCAGAAAGAGGCAGAAACCAACTGCTATCTAAGCCTCACCTGGCTCTCCCTTCAGAAACCAATGGGCTCCCCATTCAAACTGATTCTATGCATTTAATCGACTTCTCCACTACTTCAAAAGTATTCAGAGTTTCCACTGAGAATCTTTAAAGTAGCATCTCTCGTCTTGACAGACTTTCTAGACTTTCGCTACGTCTGAAATGGCACTGCACTCCGTCCATAGTGCACTGTTTTGAACCAGCCATTGATTACGACTCGTGAGATGACTCGAACAGAGACAAACCTTTTCCTAGTGAGGTCTCAATGGATGTGCTGCTGCCATGATGGTGCCAGAATCCCAATCAGATCATATCGCGGAAGGAAGAGGATGGAAGACACAGTGGTTTATATAACACTGTGGAAACTGGAACGGCTCCAGAGTGTCAATCTGAAACGCCATCCGGGTATAATCAGTTATCTATTGTTCTCTCCAGGTAAGAGAGTGGTGAGCTCAACATCTGGAAATGGCTGTGTGAATCATGGTGCATTGTGGCTTTGGGTGGAGGGTGGTGGCCCCTAATACCATAATTAGTCTACATTATTGCAATGTTGAGTGCAAATTGCCATGATGAGGAAGCCAACATACACAACACAGCTTGGCAGAGGGAGAGAGGAATTTCCTGGATTTTTTTGTGCAACACACATAGACGACCACACGAGAGGATATCTACTGTGTGTCTGTCTTTGTGTGTACATTTTTTTGTGGGGGGATAACAAATACACCAAAACAATATGCTTACCAAGACAATACAAGGATAACTCTGTTATTTTGCGCTTGTGGAAAGTTTTTTTTCCCTCTGCCTCTCAGAAAGCCAATTTTACTGATTGGCTTACAGAGTGATGCCTTTTATCAAAATGTATTCGAGAGGGAAAGAGGGAGTAAGAGAGAGAGGGGGAGCGAGGAAATTAGAAAATGGGGTAAATTGCTACGAGCCTCTCCCATTGGCTCACAAAGACTAAAGGTGAGAGCCCAGGGGAAAACATCTAAAATTAGCTCATAGAGGGAAGTAGCAAAATGGGTCATGTAGGTTTTTACCAAACATCTGTGTTTGTGAGTGTGTAATTATAAAACATACAAAGAGAGAGAGAGTGAGAAGAGGAGGAGCAGGGTAAGAGGATTAGCAATGGTAGGTGAAGGCTTTTCCCCTCAGGACCCGAGGAAAGACACAAAGCAGACTGAGACAACACACCAGTGTCATGTTCAGAAGGCACGAAACAGAAGAAAAAGTCTGAAAACGGTGTGAAACAGGGGAAGTATCGTCTTAACTTGGCCATTTTGTTTTCAAAACATTTTGTTACAGTTTTCCCGAATGAACATGACCCAGGCCTATACTAGGGATCTAATAGAGTTTGGGTGAGAGGTCTACCCCACAGTCACATTTAATAATGTTTCCGTTTCTAGCATTACTCATCTCATATGTATAAACTGCACTCCACACTATTCTACGGTATCTTAGTCATTCACTTTTAAATTGTGTTTACATATTGCATCACCCATTTCATATGTATATACTGTATTGTGTTCTATACTGCACCACAGACTGTTAAACAGCCATCTCCAGCACATCAGAGGCTGCTGCCTATAGACATGGATTAGGAATCACTGGCCCCTTTAAGGAAATGAATCACTAGCCACAGGGGGTGCAACTCAATATTAGGAAGGTGTTCCAAATGTTTGGTATACTCAGTATATAGTCTCTCCTCTCCTCTAACCACAGTGACCTGTGCACTCTCGCTATCCCCCTGTATTGTGACAGAAGTGCACCTGTGTCACTACAAACAGTAGTGTGTTGTGTTGTTCTCTGTCTCTCAGGTGTAGAGTTGTGGGTGTGCCAGCCAGGTTAACACACTTAGACATGCTGTGGTTGTTGTTGTCCCCTTCTCTCCTTCAATGACGCCTGTTCCTACCTGGCTGCCTGAGGAGGGTGTGACACTGTGGTGACATAGCAGAGCTATGATCTGGAAACTGGTCTGGATAGGCCACCTCACCTTACTGTATTGTACCTCATACATTCCATCATTCTCCCTCAATCTTTCATTCTTACTCCCTCCCTCCCTCCCCAGTATTGCCCTTCCAAACCGATACTAAGCTACACACTCATGCTTTCGGGTGAAGCTCCAAACTATCCCCGACATTCCTCACATTTTTACGCTCACCGTCCAAAACGTTCCAGAAATCAAACCGCTCAGACTCCTTCCTCCTTCAGAAGTGTCGGGTTACTCTTACCGCCGTCTTGTCTCTCATTCGATAAGTGCATTCCGCGCTCCGCGCCATGAGAAGCATGAGAGCTGCCCATGTAGGATTGTAGCCTGTTTAGGTGCAGAGGAATGCAGCGGTTGAGGATCTATGTGAAAGGCAGCGGAATGGAGAATGTGTGGAGCTGCCAAGTTCGGGGTTGAAACCCCCATGGTATTCAGTGGACCAATCTGGGGTGCTGGGGAGTACTGATGGGAGTTAGCGCTCTCCTTGTGTGCATCCCAGATGACACCCTAATCCCTATGTGGTGCACTAGTTTTGACCCGCGCCCTATGGGCCCTGGTCAAAAGCAGTGCACTATATAGAGAATAGGGTGCCATTCGGGACGTATTCCTTGTCACCAGGAGTGGCTTTGCTGCCTGTTAGCCGTGAGTTCCCCTCTCTGGCCTTTCACCAGGCTCTAGATTGAAGATGAGGGACCGGGGCTCTAAAGAGCCCTGCTGAAATCTGATGCCTGGGCAGGGTGCTCTCCAGCTGGGCAGGATCAGCGACTGCTGCTGCCCGCTGGCTCTGGGATGGAGTACGGCGAGTGTGTAGTACGAACCACAGACATACTGGATGCATATACATATGGTTCCAATGGGACTTTACGTGGTGCTTAAAACACCAGGGATTGGTTCCCAAATGGGCCACGTACAGTACTTGATGTATGTGTTAACTAAGTCACTTGAGATAGTGTCTGCTAAATCCCCATGCATATTATATAAAAATACACATGACTATACAGCACTTTCAGTGCATTTGCATGCACAAAAACACTTACTAGAAATAGTCACACACACAAATATCCTCATTCTCCGTGGGCTCAGACTGAAATGTAAGCTACGGTGTAGTAAGCTATCCTGTCATTTTCTTCTTGGGACACTTCCCCTTTGTTAGTGGCTTGTCTGTCACTGCTGTGGGATCTGACCGGCGACATATTTGTGTAGGGCGAGGAGTTTTTCTTTCCTGCCATTTTCCTGCCATAACTACAGGAGCAGGGGACTTAATGACAGGACATGGCTGAAATGACAGAGAACAAATCAAATGTGTCCTCGTTTGAGGGTGTTTGTGTGTTTGTGTGTGCTGCCAGCCATTGATGTGTTGGACACTGGAACAAAATAACTGTGGCACACATACAAACACAGTCACACACAGTCACACACAGTCACATACAGTCACACACAGTCACACACAGTCACACACAGTCACACACAGTCACACACAGTCACACACACACACACACACACACACACACACACACACACACACACACACACACACACACACACACACACACTTGCCCAAGTAAATAACCATCCCTTTTCATGGGGAATGAAAGTCTAGGCAAATGCATACACTACCCTCTATATCTCTGACCTTGACGATCTGAACACGTATGTAGCCTATGTAAATAGAGCATGGCTGTTTGACTGGAGGCTTGGAGTATTTTTTTCTGTGTTCCAAATAGCACCCTAATCCCTACATAGGGGAATGCAGAGGAATGCAGCGGTTGAAGTTCTATATAAAAGGCTGTGCACTACATTTGACCCTGGTCAAAAGTAGTGCACTAAATAGGCAAAAGGGTGCCATTTGGGATGCAACATATCTCTGTGTTCCTTATTGATCTGTTGATGTCAGTCAGAGCAGAAGAATAAACCAATCCGGCTCCCAGGGGCAAGGCCGTGTGTGTGTGTGTGTGTGTGTGTGTATCTGTATGTGTGTATATGTGTATATGTGTATATGTGTGTATGTGTATATGTGTGTATGTATGTATGTGTATATGTGTGTGTGTATGTATGTATGTATGTATGTATGTATGTATGTATGTATGTATGTATGTATGTATGTGTGTGTGTGTGTGTGTGTGTGTGTGTGTGTGTGTGTGTGTGTGTGTGTGTGTGTGTGTGTGTGTGTGTGTGTGTGTGTGTGTGTGTGTGTGTGTGTGTGTGTGTGTGTGTGTGTGTGTGTGTGTGTGTGTGTGTGTGTGTGTATATACCCAGGTCTTCAGTCAGGCAGGCCGGCTGCAGGGGTATTGATCTAGTTCGAGCTCAAGGCTCAAGGACTGGAGAGGGAAAATATCACAACGTCTGTCCATTAGCATAAACAGAAGCTCCATCACTCCTCCGATGACGGAAGGGTAGAAGTAATCAAGGATGAAATAGAAATAGTCTGGTCCTATTTCCAGCCCAGCTGCCTCGGAGTAACATTTCCCAGTGATAGGCATACTCCTTAGAGTGGCATGGAAGCATATGGCAGGAGAGGGGCACACAGCAGACTTATACAGCAAATAGTTGTATTTTATTAGAAAAGACCAACTTTTCAAATACTTGAGGCAGGCGAATATAGTTTATATAGAGTTAACTCAAAGGCAACTATTGTATTTGATATTCAAATACAGGTCTCTGAAAGCCAATAATATTTGAACGTATTTTGAACTCCTCTCAGAAAACCAAATAATATTTGAAGGTATTTGAATAAATGCAAGTTATTAAAATATATATATATATTTGACGGCTGACATATATTTGACGAAGAAACAAAAACTACAACAGTTAGTTGAATTAGTGTAAATATATGATCATTAGCACATGGTTTGGAGGGCTCTGAGATATGAATCTTAATATAGCCTATAGCCTAGAATTAAATACACGAGGGACATGGAACCGCCTCAACATTAGAGTGGACCACTTTTGCAGCTTCTAAATGACTAACATATATATTTGCATAATAAGTGAGACATAAGGTTATAGTGTAACAAGTTCTCATAGGAATTTGGAAATTGCTTTAGAATTGTATAATAATGGAGTTATTACATAAATGGAATAAGGAACAGTCACTATTCCTCTTGTGTACAGTAGTTACAAAACTCAGCTCATTGCTATGTAATTGGTACAATGCAATTACCAAAGTATTATGGAACAACAAAATAAAATGTTGCCACACAGGTAATTACAGTTTTATTACAGACACAAGAACAATTTAATTTGAAGTGTTACTGAGAATGCTAACAGTAACAAAATATGGCTACTAAAAGGGATTCTCCCGGTACTTTTATATACTTTGTAGCCAGTAGTTCTAAAAGTAGCGTCCACGAGCCAAAAGTGGTCCCCGAAAATTGCGTCCTACGCCACATACGTGCAGACATGTTCGCCACGTCATTGCTCTCTCTTTCTCACTCTGCTGTGGGCGCATCATGTGCATCTTGCATCAGCTGACACTCGCACAGCAAGGAGCTGAAGCTCAATAGTTGACCTCTAATTGCTACGAGGCTGGCCCACGTGGGGGGAAATGTAGGGAAAATGGCACAGCACAGCTTCCGGAAAAACGGTTATTTTCAAACTAGGGATTGTGTGGCTAATTGAGGTAAGACAGTAATTCTGCTCATTGATTAGGCATGTATGAACCACACATTGACACATCCAGCCCAAAGCGGGAGGTTGAACTTTTTTTTTTTGTGTGATATCCAATTGGTAGTTATTGTCTTGTCCCATCACAGCAACTGCCGTACGGACTCAGGAAAGGCGAAGGTCGAGAGCCATGCGTCCTCCGAAATACAACCCTGCTTCTTGACACACTGCTCGCTTAACCCGGAAGTCAGCCGCACCAATGTGTTGGAGGAAACACCATACAACTGGCAACCGAAGTCAGCGTGCACTGCGCCGTGCCCGCCACAAGGAGTCGCTAGAGCACGATGGGACAAGGAGATTCCGGCAGGCCAAACCCTCCCGTAACCCGGATGACACTGGGCCAATTATATGCTGCCACATGGGTCTCCCGGTCGCGGCCGGCTGCGACACAGCCTGGCTTCAAACCCGGTTCTGTAGTGACGCCTTAGACATCTGCGCCACTCTGCAGTCGCCAAAGTTATGGAGAATGTCTTTCAGTGTCGAAAGGAAACGATATTCAAAGATTGCCTTCTTGAATAAACTACAGCCAAGGTAGGTGGAAAATCAAGTTAGATTGTATTAGGATGAAACGATCCCTGTAAATATCTTATAATGCGCGTTTTAAACAACATTTTCTCTCAGACGGACAAAGAGGTTAAACGTTTTTTTTTCTTCAGGTATCATAAAAGGTATCGCAGCTTTTAACCTTTTCAGTAGCATGTTGAAAGAGCCGTACAGTAGTTGAGCGTCACAACTTATTTATAATTATCTTGTATAAAATAGAAATGTTTCCTTGATTTGACTTGATTATGTACACCTGGGGCAATGGACATTCGGGGAGTATAGACAGAAATGGATTGTGAAGATGAAATATGACTGTTAGGTAGATTGGAATAGTGTAGAACATTGTGTGCGCTCTAGTCATTTGATTTACACTTTGAAGATCCAGGTACAGCCCTGCCATTAGTTGAAAATCAGCCAATCCAATAGTTTCTTAAAAGGAGTAATTTCCTTAGAAGTAGTTACTTTCTAAGATCTGTATTCAAACACACACACACACACACACACACACACACACACACACACACACACACACACACACACACACACACACACACACACACACACACACACACACACACACACCAGAGAGAACGAGAGAACAATCGCCCACTATGTGAGCTCCTCTGCCCGCTTTCTCTCCTTGGCAACTTCCACCCACACCTGGTAGTCCAAACTGCCAACGTAGGTCATTGGTGGGGGGAGGGTTGTGGGTGTGGGGTGGGGGGAAAACTGATAGGGCATTTGCCACAGGTCAGATCTAGAGGATTTCCGCCCAGTGGCCCCTCATCGTGCCCTTGTTTTAATTGGCTCTGATCTCCTGATTGGATTGGCAGCCACTCCGTGAGAGAGAGTTTTGGCTCGGGGACAGGAAATGAAGGGAGAGGGAGGGGGCGAGAGCGTAGGAGGTGTGCCAATCATCTTCTGGCAGCTCCCCTCCTCGGAGACATGGCCTGGTAAGAGAGCCGCAGAGGGATGGACAAGAGGAAGAGAGAAAGAGAGAAAGAGAGAAAGAGAGAAAGAGAGAGAGAGAGAGACAGAGAGAGAGAGAGAGAGAGAGAGAGACAGAGACAGACAGAGAGAGAGACAGAGACAGACAGAGAGAGAGACAGACAGAGAGAGAGACAGACAGAGAGAGAGAGACAGAGAGAGAGAGAGACAGATAGATAGAGAGAGACAGAGAGAGACAGAGAGAAAGAGAGAGAGACAGAGAGAGAGACAGAGAGAGAGACAGAGAGAGAGACAGAGAGAGAGACAGAGAGTGAGAGAGTGAGCCCTATAGCTAAGGCTTAGTCAGAGCTGACCCCAATACACAAGCACGCTCACGCACAGACACACTAGACCACCACAACCATGTTGTGTCAGTCCACTAAGAGTTCATTAGCCTGAGCATTGCCCCCGACACTAGTAAAGAGTGTCGGAAATCAAAGGGGAGAAAGACCATGTCAGTATGTAGGGTTGCATGATATACCAAAACTAGAACATGAAAAACAGTTCAGTAGTAGAATTTGTGTTACTTTCAGTACTTCTGTCAAATGTGTCTCACTGTTGTCTCCTGATTGAAATCGGATGAAGTCTATCGATCAGCGCAGCCAATGTCCCTTTATTTATATCACCGTTTATGCCTCTTGCCTACTCTCCCACATTACTAAATAGCCTTCCATGAGGAACCACTGAACTCACCGGGAGTCCGGGCTGCATCACCATTCAAGTTGAAACTGTGTGTAAATGACATCATGGGTCTTAAAGAGACAGCGCACACTTTTATCAAATTAGAGATCGCTTCTTCTAGGCAAATGTGGTTGATCAGTACAATAAAATAGATGGTAAAGAGATGCACCTGTATTGTGAATAGGCCGAGGCCACATCTTGACTTAACCAGTTTATCAATAGAGATTTACGATTCGATTTTGTTGTTAGGTAGTTAGATTGTAAAAGAAAAAAAAAGGATAATTGATTGTATAATTCATTTGTTAATGCATACAATAAAAATAAAAAACATTTCAATGTAATTCATGATAATGAACTCAAAATATGTTTCTGGACAAAGTGCCAATCTGTGATTTCTTTTTGTTGCCTTGGTATGGCAATGGTATGGTATCGGCACCTCCGTACCTTCAGGCTCTGATCAGGCCCTACACCCAAACAAGGGCACTGCGTTCATCCACCTCTGGCCTGCTCGCCTCCCTACCTCTGAGGAAGTACAGTTCCCGCTCAGCCCAGTCAAAACTGTTCGCTGCTCTGGCACCCCAATGGTGGAACAAACTCCCTCACGACGCCAGGTCAGCGGAGTCAATCACCACCTTCCGGAGACACCTGAAACCCCACCTCTTTAAGGAATACCTAGGATAGGATAAAGTAATCCTTCTAACCCCCCCCCCCCCCTTAAAAGAGTTAGATGCACTATTGTAAAGTGGTTGTTCCACTGGATATCATAAGGTGAATGCACCAATTTGTAAGTCGCTCTGGATAAGAACGTCTGCTAAATGACTTAAATGTAAATGTTAAATGTATGATTTTGGTATCAAGTATCGTGATGGTGTTGAGTATAGTGCTACTAAATCTGGTATTGAAGTCAAAATTGCGTTATCGTGACAACAATAAGGCTTGCAAACACTGCCAAACAGAGACACTGAACCTCCATAGAGCTGCTATGAAGTACAGTGAGTGTACAAAACATTAAGAACATGACATAGACCGACCAGTGAATCCAGGTGAAGGCTATGATCCCTTATGAAGAGGCTGAATGGGCAAGATGAAAGATTTAGGTGCCTTCGAACGGAGTATAGGTAGTACGTGCCTGGCACACCGGATTGTGTCAAGACTTGCAATACTGCTGGGTTTTTCACGCTCGACCATTTCTCATGTGTATTAAGAATGGTCGACCACCCAAAGGACATCCAGCCAACTTGACACAACTACGGCAAGCACTGGAGTCAACATGGGCCAGCAGCACTGTGGAGAGCTTTCGACACCTTGTCGAGTCAATGCCCTGACGAATTGAGGCTGTTCTGAGGGCAAAAGGGGTGGGGTTCAACTCAATATTAGGAAGGTGTTCTTCATGTTTTGTATACTCAGTGTAGATATATGGTGTTTTTTTATTATTTTATTTAAATACATTTTACCCCCTTTTCTCCCCAATTTTCATGGTATCCAATCGCTAGTAATTACTATCTTGTCTCATTGCTACAACTCCCGTACGGGCTCGCGAGAGACGAAGGTCGAAAGCCATGCGTCCTCCGAAGCACAACCCAACCAAGCTGCACTGCTTCTTAACACAGCGCGCCTCCAACCCGGAAGCCAGCCGCACTAATGTGTCGGAGGAAACACCGTGTACCTGGCCCCCTTGGTTAGCGCGCACTGCGCCCGGCCCGCCACAGGAGTTGCTGGTGCGCGATGAGACAAGGATATCCCTACCGGCCAAACCCTCCCTAACCCGGACGACGCTAGGCCATTTGTGCGTCGCCCCACGGACCTCCCGGTCGCGGCCGCCTGCGACAGAGCCTGGGCGCGAACCCAGAGACTCTGGTGGCACAGCTAGCGCTGTGATGCAGTGCCCTAGACCACTGCGCCACCCGGGAGGCGATATATGGTGTTTTTACCGAGCTATTCCTTAGCTGTCTCAGTCGGGGCCAGAGCCATTGAACTCCAGATAAATGCTTTTGTTTTCATCTGGGAATCAATACTGTGCTGGGTGATTAAATCTCACAGCTCGCAGCCATGCAGGCTGCACAGAGGGAGTGTTACGCAGGTGTCACCATTTATTTTACTTTCTTTACCCTCTCCTCCCTTTGTCTTTCACACCTCTTTCTTGTCTTTCATACCTCTTTCTTGTCTTTCTCTCTCCATCTCTGTGTCGGTCTTTCCCTCCCTCCTTCCCTCCCTCCCTCCTTCCCCCTCTCTCTCTGCCTTTCTCCCCCTCCACCGGGAATCTGAATCTCTGAATCCCTCTCTGCTGTTGCCACCAGACTCCTTTTCTGTGAGGTGTCCATCAGAGTGACAGCAGAGCAGCAACAGCTGCCAACCAGAGCTGAGAGGACAGCATGTCTTTTCATGCATAATCCCTTGCAGACAGACCACGGCAGGGAGAGAAGGATGGACAGAGTGAGACATCATCCCCCCCCAAAAAACATGAAATGTGTAGCTTAAAATGTAAAACATTTTGTTTCACATGTGAAATGGCTGTTTTCACGTGTTGAGGTTAAACTTCACGTGAAAACATATTTTCTCATTTATTACATTTTGAGTTCCCCACCTTTTCTCATGTGAGGGAAATACTTTAATACAACTTTAATACATGTTTCACCTCACATGTGAATTGAAGTTTCACATGTGGAATTGCACGTTCAAAATCACATTGGCAGTTTCACATGTAAGAAAATTCCACATGTGGGGGTGAAATAGTGTTATTTTCCTCACATGTGAAAAGGTGGTGTTAACATGTTGCAGTAGCAAATTCTGTAATGCCATTCTGTAAAAAGGTTACTTAGCCTACCTGAGTATAATAGTACGTTAAAAATAGTTATTTCTGGAGTCCTCCACTCCATTAGTATTAACAAAATCAAAGTGTCAATATTTTTTTAAATAAAAAATTCTTAAATTACTGCTCAATTTGAGCAAATTAATCCAGTGATAAACCCGATAAAAATGTTAAGCGTTTGTCCTCCGTATTTTGAATTGAACAGTCAATATTCTTAGATTGGGTTTCTTTTCCAATGTACATTTATTATTATTTTCACTCAGTGTCAGGTCTTTGGTCTAATGGTCAAGACAATGGCTTCTCCCGTGGGAGACCTGCGTTCTAATCCCACCAGTTACAAAGCACATGTGAAGTTTAGAATAACACATGTGAAATGTTTGGAAACCATGTGAAAAACATGCATTAAAATCCACCTGAAACTTCACGTATTCTAAAGCCATGTCTGACTCATGTAAATAAACAAATAAGTGATTTGTTCATATAGTGTACGTGTCCGAAAAACATATTTTTCCCCCCCACATTATTTTTGTCCTGTATGTTTTTAGTAAGGGACAGAGAGGGAGAGGAAAAAGAGATAGGGAAGAGGGAGTGAGAGAGAGGACTGCAGAGTTAAAGAGGGAGCGAACGAGAGAGGGGAGAGAGGGAGAGAGAGAGACTAAAGACAGAGAGAGGAGAAAGAAGGGATATAGGGAGAGAGAGCGAAAGTGGGGGGGACGGGGGGGGACACAGCAAACGAGGGAACGAAAGAGTGGAACGAAGGTATAGAGAGAGACACCGGAAAGCGAGAGCAGCTGTGAGGCAGCCGACAGACAGCACAGCTGATCAAGCACTGATAGCTTTACCAGAGTCCTATAACCATCTCCATTATAGAGTAACTCAAGCCTGTGACAAACACTGTCCATAAACATAGAAAGTTGGCCACACTTGCGACAGCCCCAGTTGCTAAGGGGTTTCAGGGTCAGAGCCACAACTCTAAGCCTCAGATCCTAAATCTTTATCCTCTCTTATCCACAAGAAAATCACAGGCATTAAATGTAAGTCCAGAAACGGGATATTGAGAAAATCTCCTGACAGAGAGAGAGAGACACAGAGAGAGAGAGAGAGGCAGAGAGGTGAGAAGACTGTATGTGGGTTAGGATCGGACGAGAGATTTTTTTAAAAACAAAAAAACTGTGAGCTGTATGTATGACATGAGTGTGTTAGTTAGTGGGGCTCCGAGAGCTGAGGGACTTCACAGCTCCAATGAATGGAAGGACTTCCCAGTTCCACCTGTGGCCCCATTCCTCAGTAAGTGTCTGGCCAGGCTGACACTCTGGTAAGGCTGGCTGGGCCTGGCTGTGTGTGTGGGTGTCGTGTTGCAAACCGAGACAGGACTGGGGTGGGCAACCGGGCAGGGGACAGACGGAGGGAGCGGGGCACAGACACAGTCAACCTCGACAGAGGGTTGTGTCCCAAATGGCACCCTATCCCCTTCATAGTGCACTACTTTTGACCAGGGCCCATAAGGTTCGAGCCAAAAGCAGTGCGCTTTCTAGGGATCAGAGTGCCAATTGGGACGCAAGAAAAACAGTCCGTCTGCAACCTGGCAGTGATGAATGGAGGACAGCCTGCAAAACCAGGACGGACACCGGTCGGCTCCACCACACATCCATCCACCCAAGACGTATCCCGACTGAATATAAAACCTGCCCACATAAAAGATCAGTAATAATTAGTGGTTGCAGTCTGGAGAAACTGGACCGACACTAACCAGCTCCTTATTCACCCACCCAACCCATCTCACCACGTTTTAAAACCCTGCCAATATACTCGACTATTCATAATGGACAATAACAACACATCTACACAAAGCACACGTTCCTCTGTCTGCAGGCTCACCAACCAACCAACCAAGCCCTCCAGGCTCCTTCCAAACCTGTAGAAAATGTAACATCACCCATGACCAAAGAGCCACAGGTCGTTCTCCCGCTCGCAGCACTCGGTCTTCATTTGGCCACAACCTCAGACTCATTAGCAAGGAGCCCTAAAAGAGGCCTGTCATATCCAATGGGAGCTTCCCCTTTGATCTGACAGGTCTTCTCCTCTCGTCAGGAATGACAGTTCGTGTCAGATCTGCTCTGCTCTTTCTATGTGTGCAGTACATTCCTGGGGGCTGATCTGATGGACAGGCGTGAGCACCTGGGGCCAGAACACATGCCGTACTACCATACATCACCTGAGTGATATCAACAGAGACCTGATCCTCTTACACGGGGCCTCTCCACTCTCTTTGGGCCTTACCCCTCAGGGAGTTACGTCACACACACCTATTAAAAGGTGTGAACGTACGCACACGCACACACACACACACACACACTAAATGTTTTGCTTTGTGTAATACCATTTTAACTTTGGTGTCGCCCCATAACTTAAGAAAGGTTACACCTTTCCATACGTTGAGTTGTGTGTGAACTTTAAAAACACAATTACAGACATAAGCGCATGTAAAAAATTGCAAACGCTGTCGGGAGCTTCTGCGGGTTTAAACAGCAGCTCTAGTGGCCAGTGAGGCCACTCTTGTCTCCAGAGTGGGCACAAAGAGTGGGCACAAAGCAATCTAGGAAAACCAGCCATAGTTCCAATACTCCAGACTTTGTCAGCCCAGAGATAACCCAAAGCCCCTCATCCACAGCCAAAGAAAAAGGCGAAGCAGAACCGAACCAGAACTCAAACAGAACTCTTATAAATAGACCAGTCAGTAACACTAGTGCAGGTGTGAGAAGTGACCGTAGCAGTACGTGGTCACTGCTCTCTGAGGTGTGAATATAGTGAAGGTGAGCTGGGATCAGAGAGAGGCTGAATCAACTCCTCACACATCGCCCACTTACCAATACTAGCCCACGTAGGCAGTTTGGACTACCAGGTGTGGGTGGAAGTTGCCAAGGAGAGAAAGCGGGCAGAGCCTGGATGCAGGAGCTCACATAGTGGGCGATTGTTCTCTTGTTCTCTCTGGTGTGTGTGTGTGTGTGTGTGTGTGTGTGTGTGTGTGTGTGTGTGTGTGTGTGTGTGTGTGTGTGTGTGTGTGTGTGTGTGTGTGTGTGTGTGTGTGTGTGTGTGTGTGTGTGTGTGTGAGTGTGTGTGTGTGTGTGTGTGTGTGTGTGTGTGTGTGTGTGTGTGTGTGTGAGTGTGTGTGTGTGTGTGTGTGTGTGTGTTTGAGAGAGAGAGAGAGAAATAAAGAGATGTAGGGGGTGAGGGGGGGGGGGGGGGGGGTTGAGGATATAACAGCACACATGGACACCTACATGTGATCACCCGCCAACCCCCTAGCGCAGTTGTTCTCAAACCTCTCCTCAGGACCCCCAGTCATTCCATGTATTTGATCTATTCCAGAGCTCGCACACCTGATTCAACTTGTCAGCTAATCACCAAGCCCTTGACGAGGCAGGGGTCCCTGAGGGGAGATTTGAGAACCACTGCCCTAGCCAGCCGTTCACACGTAGGTTCCCAGTCTGGTCATGGCTGCTCTCAGCGGTCAGAGCTTCGGGCCGGCTGCATTCCTCAGGCCAGCGAGAGACTGGGGTCAGCTGGAGATCAGGGGACATGCCACACCACGCAGTCTGGCCCAAGACAGGACAGGACAGGCACAGAACACACAGGCACATACTGCACGCACACACACAGACATGTACTGCTTTTAGCCCCAGCTACAGACAGCAGACAGGGGCAGAGGGCAGCTGTGGGTGCCATTCCACTTACTGACTGCGTGTGGGAGTGAGAGTCTGTTTGCATTATGTGCTGTGTGTTCTGCATGTGTATATGGGTTTTGTTTATTCAGCAACGCCAAAACGGCAACAACAAGCGCAACTGGGATTGGATTTCCTGGTTGCTATGTCAAGTCATTTGAGAGATGGGTGAAACGCTATCAACCATGCACACTTCATCAAACACGACTTCACTTACGGGCGCATAAATCTGTTCACAGTTATCTTTGAGGAATCCGATCGTTCACCCCGTCACCTGAGAGATAATGGACATGTGGGTGCCACCGTGAGATTTTTCAAACTCAAAATCCATGACATTCAGCCTCAGGAGATATAGAACGTGCTAGGTCCCAGCAGCCTTGGGGTTGAAAGGTCAACTCAAAACTCCAGAAAGTGCCAGCCCTCCTTCTGATGCCAAACTAATAGATATGCACTTTTCCCTCACAATGTTTGGATTCAGTAAGGTCTACAGAGCAGGAAACCCTACCTCATAGCCCTCAGACTCAGCCTCTCAGCCGCTTCCGCTCAACAGCGTTTTCATTTTTCACCGGGCTGCCTACTGGTGGAACTCACGGAGCGCAGAAATAACCCGTTCATACTGTCTTAACCATCTACAACCTACAATCACTGGAACAGATCCATTGCGACTAGGTTCCTGACCATGCAAAATGTTGCTTGAAATGTCAGACCCTAAGGATAAAATAATTTTTTCATTCATAAAGCTTGCATTCGCTAAATTGCAATATTTGGTTCATGTTTATTACTCCACGTGCATTAGAACTTTTGTGATACTTTCTACCCGTCTAGTCAAGGAGGGCCTTTTGGCTGTCTGACAATGAGCAAGGCAGAAGGGGCATGAGCCACCATCCCAAAAACAAGCCAGTGTGTCTGTTGTTGACTCAGTCAGTCTTCCGGTTTAGTTACAGTCAATTGCACAGGCTGCAGGGAGGAGGAGGAGGAGGAGGGAGGATGAGGTATAGGGGGGAGGACAGGGAGGAGAGGGCTGGAGGCAGTAGGGGACTTTTATCCTTTTGTTGTCCCAATCTAAGAGGCCTAAGAGCAGCTTAGCGTGCACAGGTAATGGGCCTGTCGTGAGAGGAGGAGGAGGGTTTGAGTGGATGTTTGAGCTTTGCTAATCGTTGCTACATATGTGCCATTAAGGGATCAGGAGAGACTTACCTGTTTGCAACAAGCCCACTCCACTGTCCGATACATTGAAGTGTCTCTGGATGTCGAGCAAAACCCCTGCACAACAGAGAGAGAAGAAAGAGAGAGGGGAGGACAGCGATTAGTATTGTGTGGCAATGGTTGCGGTACAATAACCATACACGTTGTCATGAATATTTAATTGCTTTAATAACAGTTGAATGAATGAGGTTTTTGTGGCCTTGCGGTGGTTCTCTTTTATAGCTGCCGCAAGAATACTGTATTAAGGAGAGCAATACAGTATTAAGTGCTCTCTTGGCTGGCAGACAGACAGCACTAAACACTAAGATGGTGTTGCCTGCAGAGGGTTAGTGAAGGTGGCCAGGTGCCCTTTTAAAATCCCAAAAGCACCACACACACACACACACACACACACACACACACACACACACACACACACACACACACACACACACACACACACACACACACACACACACACACACACACACACACACACACACTCTGTGGAGATTGAACGACTGAGCTCAAGACATGTGAGCAGCTGAATCCTGTCGTCATAACATTACCAAGACACCGCTTGTATCTCTGTAACCAATGGCGAGATTGAGATTTTCACCTGTAGACCAGAGAAAATAAAGATGGATGTTGTGCGACCCGCAATATGACAGCTAGCACATTTGTTGATTGTATAGTCAAAAAAAAAAGGTGTCCAGGCTACTGCCCGTTCAATAACATAGAAATCTTTCTCAGAATAATTATCCTCGCCTGAATTCCTTATCACAAATCGTTCATATCCTCCTGAGCCTCTCCCTACACATAACACACTACAGTGCTGTGTTCGGGCTCAGCGTGTGAGACCGACTGACAGGCTGGTCTGAGCAGAGCAGAACTCATGAATATAGAGTAGCAGTAACAGCAGCATCCCCAACATCCTAACAGCAGCAGCCACTGGCCCGGTATTATAACATGATGCATATCTTTCTTGCAAAAGAGATGCTTATTAAAAAAAAATTTTTTTAAACTAGGCAAGTCAGTTAAGAACAAATTCTTATTTACAATGACAGCCTACCCCGGCCAAACCCGGACAACGCCGGAGACAATTGGGCGTCGCCCTATGGGACTCCAGTCGCGGCTGGGTGTGATAAGCCTGGAATCAAACCGGGGACTGTAGTGACACTGCGATGCAGTGCCTTATACCGATGCGCCACTTGGGAGCCCTAGAAACTAATACCAGGTTGTATTTAATTATGCACTGTAGACCTCATCTCAACTCAAAGTCAGAGGGGCTCTCTCATAAATAGAATGAGATTCTACTAATATGGTCTCTCTACCCAAACTGTCTGCACTACAGTAACACTCAAACTATATTTAAAATGCTGTGTGTTTTGACAATATTAATGTACTCCAAAAAAATGGAGAGGGAGGAAGACTCAAAGAGAAGTGACAACTAAGCACATTCTTAAAGTATATTACTTTATTCATTTGATTGAGTGGCCACGTTTGAGGTTTCTATCCTCGGGCATTGTCATCACTCCATTCAGTCGTCAACAGATATAGTATAGGGCACATTTCAAAGGCAGCGAGGAGCGAGGTCTGGGCAGGTGCAGCTGGGGCTCTGAGCAGAGCAGGGACATAAGTGACATTCCTGTCACATGAGACAAGCCACCTGCTCCCGTTCTCACACTTCGGGCTGCATTCCTGCACCACTGCAACACCAACAAGCCACAGCACTGAGGCTGGGTTCGCTCTAGGTTGGAACGACACACACATCAGGACTTCCATATCAACGCAGCATGGTTAAACTACTGCCTGGTTGGTGCACGGTAAAACTGGGAGGGGATTTAAATTAGGCTAACAACCCATTTCCCTTCAACATTGAACGACGCACACACAGAGGCCGAGACAGGGGCAGACACACACACACACATTGGCCGTTTGCTCTATTCTTGTTCAGTACAGACAGGTCGGCTCTCCCTTGTCTAGCCTGTCAAACATCGCCACGGTGACAGAGCTGTCACTCCGCTGAGGCTGTGCTCCAATTAGCCTGCCGGAAACACACACACACTCAGTGTGCCCGCTGGGAGGGGGATCCCTGTGCCAGATGGTGGAACGTCCCTCCCGAGCAGATTCAGCACCTGCCTGCCTGGTACCACGCCCTGCCCGTCCCCTCTCGCTCGCACGCACGCACGATTACTAAACACCCTCCTACTAACCCTGCCCCCCCCCCCCCCCCCATTACACCACCACCTCACTGGGGTGACTGAGTGCAGGACCAATTTAGTCTCTATGTGGGTGTACATGTGCATACAAGTGTGACCGACTGACTGATCTTTGCCCTACATGCTCCCTAATAGATTGCTGTGAAAACGTATATTTCAGTCTTTTGGGGCCAACTCACATGGAAGTGACATATTTTCTTTCTGATATGCAACAGTCACTATTATGTAAATGTTGTGTAAATACAGACCATATTCCCTAATTTGTGTTTATAACAATCAACCCGACTGTTCAGGTGGGCAAGTGTTTGACCCAAATGTCTTCAGATAAAAGCACACCATCCATTAAATTGTGTAATGTTGTGAAGTAATTGTTGTATTGTATTGAGTGCAGGTATACAGGTGTAAGGCTCTGTGTTATGGGCTGTCTTAATCTACGAGATTACAGACAGAAGGCTGCAGTGTGTCTGTGCAGCAGCATATCAGGCTAAACGTATATCTTCACTCTCAACGGGAGCTTTCAGTTTTACGGGCAGCTTCATGGCTTCAGACTGCGTATTTGAGGTTTGCCCTTGCCCTCAATTCAATCTCTCTTTCTCTCCTTCCAGCATTCCTCTCTCCTTATCCTCGCCTTCCTTTCTCTCTGTCATCATCCTCCTCTCGTCCTTCCTCTTTTCTTCTTTGCTCATTATCACCCTGTATAACCGGACCACCCTGTATCTATCTGTGTTTGGCGGGCACTGACACGGCTCTGACCAAAATCCCCTAAAGTACCACAAAAACATTGTCTGAGATGTTTAATTTCTATACAAGACACTAGTATTCGTCCTACATTAGCCGAAGGAGTCGTGATGAAATATATTTGACTAAGGTGCCACTGACAGCCCGCCAGTCTCTACCCGTCTCCCGCCTTAGTGGCACCAGGGCTAGAGTTGCCATGGTAACGCCGCGTGGGCACACAAGGAGGAAAGGTCAAGAGACGGCGGCAAGAGGATGTCAGCTTGCGAAATCCGGAGGACTTACAAATCACCAGCCTCTTCCCTCTCCTCTCACTCCTTCTCTCTCCGTCTGCCTCCTGTGCTCTAGGCCTATATTTGACTGCATCTATATCTATTGTTGTCTGGCTTGGGTTCACTCTTTCTCTCTCTCTCTCTCTCCAGGTGTTTGTGTGAGGAGAATATACTGTATCCTACCACCGTGCTCAGTGAAATTACACTACATGAAGTCAATGACTTGCTTGTAACAGATGACATTCACACTCTGACTATCTCTGAAACTCACATAAACAATACCTTTGATGATACAGTGGTGATAACATCTACCGAAAAGACAGAAATGCCAGAGGCGGTGTTGCGGTCTACATTCAGAACCACATTCCTGTAAAGCTTAGAGACGATCTAATGTTAAATACTGTTGAAGTAATGTGGCTACAGGTTCATCTGCCTCGCCTAAAGCCCATTCTTGTGGGAAGCTACTATAGACCACCAAGTGCTAACAGTCAGTATTTGGATAACATGTGTGAAATGCTTGATAATGTATGTGATATCAACAGAGAAGTATATTTTCTGAGTGATTTAAATATTGACTGGCTATCATCAAGCTGCCCACTCAGGAAAAAGCTTCAAACTGTAACCAGTGCCTGCAACGTGGATCAGGTTGTCAGTCTACCTACCAAGGTAGTTACAAACAGCACAGGAATTAAATCAACATGTATTGATCACATTTTTAATAACGCTGCAGATATTTGCTTTAAAGCAGTATCCAAATCCATAGGATGTAGTGATCACAATATAATAGCCATATCTAGGAAAGCCAAAGTTCTAATATAGTGTATAAGAGGTCATACAAGAAGAAGTTTTGTCGTGATTCATATGTTGATGATGTAAAGAATATTTGCTGGTCTGTGGTGTGTAATGAGGAGCAACCAGACGCTGCACTTGACGTATTTATTAAACTACTTATTCCAGTTACTAATAAGCACGCATCCATTAAGAAAATGACTGAAAAAAACTGTTAAATCACTTTTGATTAATTGGGAATTTAAAAATGGTATGGTTGAAGAGGGATGAGGCAAAAGGTATGGCAATTAAGTCTGGCAGCCCAAATGATTGGCAAACGTACTGCACATTAAGAAATCATGTGTCTAAACTAAATAAAAAGAAACTACACTACGAAACAAAGATGAATTATATAAAGAATGATAGTAAAAAGCTTTGCGGCACCTTAAATAAAAAAAAATCGGCTCCTTTATTTATTGAATCAGATGGCTCATTTATCACAAAGCCCACAGATATTGCAAACTACTTGAAACATTTTCATTGGCAAGATAAGCAAACTTAGGGATGACATGCCAGCAACAAAACGCCGACACTACACATACAAGTATATCGGACCAAATTATGAAAACAAGAATTGTACTTTTGAATTCTGTAAAGTCAGTGTGGAAGAGGTGAAATGTTTATTGTTGTCTATCAACAACGACAAGCCACCGTGGTCTGACAATCTAGATGGAAGATTGTTCAATTTGGTTTAAATAATGCAAAAACACAGTGTTGGAGAAGAAAGTAAAAGTGCAATATGTGCCATGTAAAAAAAACATTTAAGTTCCTTCCTCAGAACATGAGAACATATGAAAGCTGGTGGTTCCTTTTAACATGAGTCTTCAATATTCCCACTTAAGAAGTTTTAGGTTGTAGTTATTTTAGGAATTATAGGACTATTTCTCTCTATAACGTTCGTATTTCATATACCTTTGACTACTGGATGTTCTTATAGGCACTATAGTATTGCCAGTCTAATCTCGGGAGTTGATAGGCTTGAAGTCATAAACAGCGCTGTGCTTCAAGCATTGCGAAGAGCTGCTGGCATACGCAGTAAAGTGCTGTTTGAATGAATGCTTACGAGCCTGCTGCTGCCTACCACCGCTCAGTCAGACTGCTCTATCAAATCATAGACTTACTTATAATATAATAACACACAGAAATACGAGCCTTAGGTCATTAATATGGTCAAATCCGGAAACTATCATTTCGAAAACAAAATGTTTATTCTTTCAGTGAAATACGGAACCGTTCCATATTTTATTGAACGGGCGGCAACCCTAAGTCTAAATATTGCTGTTACATTGCACAACCTTCAATGTTATGTCATAATTATGTAAAATGATGGCAAATTAATTACGGTCTTTGTTAGGAAGAAATGGTCTTCACACAGTTCGCAACGAGCCAGGCGGCCCAAACTGCTGCATATACCCTGACGCGAATGCGCTTTTTGGTAAATCATCACCCGTTTGGCAAAGTAGGCTGTGATTTGATGATAAATTAACAGGCACCGCATTGATTATATTTAACGCAGGACAAGCTAGTTAAACTAGTAATATCATCAACCATGTGTAGTTAACTAGTGATTATGTTAATATGGATTGATTGTTTTTATAAGATAAGTTTAATGCTAGCTAGCAACTTACCTTGGCTCTTTACTGCACTCGCGTAACAGGTGGTCAGCCTGCCACGCAGTCTCCTCGTGGATTGCAATGTAATTGGCCATAATCGGCGTCCAAAAATGCAGCTTAATCAGTCGATCTCTAATACACACACATGTATTTAGTACTGTAGATATGTGGTAGTGGTGGAGTAGGGGCCTGAGGGCACACAGTGTGTTGTGAAATCTGTGAATGTATTGTAATGTTTTAAAATTGTATAAACCGCCTTAATATTGCTGGACCCAGGAAGAGTAATGGGGATCCATAAGAAATACAAACTATTTCTACAAAAATACAAAATACAAACAATGGGATTAATTTTGCTCAATACAAAACGATAACCAACTCATCGCAGTGCTGCCACAAAAGTGGCAATTACTTTAAAGAAAAAGTTATGAATTAGTATGTCTGCCACCAATAAAATGTATTAATGTCTTAAAATTACTCATTTAAATGGTAAAATGTGTCAGTTACACTATGACAACTATACCGCATAAAATTCAAGATAGTTGGGAACATGATTTCGATGTCCCGATACCATGGCATCGGGTTCATGAACTGATACACAAAACAACAAGTTAAGACATTATATAAAAGTCTCGCTACAAAAATAATGCTCAGTGTATGGGGCATTGAACAGTCAGAGCAGTTCAGACTGCCACGTGGAAACAGAATCAACAGAGCACATTTTAAGTACTTGTTCATCAGTGGCTTGTTTTTGGAGTCTGCTCCAGGAGTGGTTATGCCATAATATCAGGGCGAGGTTGGACCCACAAACTGTATTGTTGGGGGTTTTGGAGGACCACAGTCAGTCAATAGGAAATATCATTGTGCTCTTGGGTCAGTAAAAAAAGAAATTGGGGCAATTTCGGCAGAAATGTTGCAGACGGGGAGGTTCAAGACCCTGCCAGCGTCTCAGGTCGCCGCCACCGACCAGAGCGCCCACTGATGGGAGCAACCATTTGTATTGTCTTTGTATTATATTGTTGCTGTTTTAATAAAAAAATAACAATGGGATTCATTTCACGGAAAAAACGCAGCTCAGCTAGGTCAACTCTCCATGGGCTGTTTTCAGTCTATACTTGGGTGCGTTTAATACAATTGCCTCAATGCAACATTCACAGGTGTCAGGCCTCCAGGGCCCTGTGTATTTAATGTACTGTGCCAGTCCAGTGACACTGCTGGCATAGGGGTATGGCAGGAATGCAGAAGTTCCCGATAACACATCATCCACTTCCAGCTAAACTAGAGTCAGGTTCTCACGAAGCTGCTGCAGATGAGAGCCTGCAGCAATACCTCAGTATTGTACTCTAAAAGCTTCTTTGTAGGCCACTCCCTCTGAGAAATAAGACTTCATAGACACACATACAAGCAGGCACGCACACACACACACACACACAGAGACATAATGAACAAGCCTAAGGGACAACAAACACAAAGTTTGGGACGTTTCAGAAGTAAAGTTTTTTCCTGGTGCAATCTGTCATGTTGGCTCTGTAGTTGTCCATAGGGAATTCCCCGCCTGATCATTTCAGGTGTAACAAATAAGCTCTCTGATAAAAAAAAAAGGGCTTGTTTAATGCAGAGGACTAAAATAATTAAAGGACTACATGTCTACTGTATCGAACGGATAGAAGACACGTTGCTGTCAAGGGAACGAATACATTTTCGTCGGGGAACCCAATTACGGATGAAGACGCCGGAAGTTTACTGGAGTTGCCTGTGACATAGACAGGATGCTATATGTCTCTACTGATAGGATGTTGTGACTACTGAGACGGCCCTGTCTGTGTGCAGCGTAGAGCTGACACTTATTCAGACCTTCTATAAATGGATGCCTTCGTGAGTGCTGCTTTGAATGGAGCCATATAGGCGTTACAACAGTCTCACAGACTGTCGCAGAAAGAAAAACATGAAGAGTGAACAGCGGAGAATTTATTTTGAAATGTGCTATAAATATCTACATTTAATATGTTATGAATGTTTTACCCATTATACAGCGTTTGGTTCTACAAATAAGTGGCCTCCCTCACTATCGTATTGAGAATAACAGCAAGAGAGGTTAGTTAGGTGAGTTGAGGTCAGGCGGTTTCGACTTTCTAGATGTCTATCGTGTTCATTCGGAGGTGGTGTTGTAAATGTTGATTTGCCTGTTTTGCACAGAAACCTGATTTGTTCACCCTCAAATGGTTAGAATTCTTTGAAACCAATATACAGTAGCGGAATGCAGAACTCAAACCCAGATGAGATTTGAGAAGCGTTTACTATATGTACTGTATGTAATGCAGCTCTGTGAGGACTATGTTTTTGGGGGGTGTGAGTCATACACTGCCAGTCCTAAATGGTCCTTTGGGACACCTTACACACACACACCAGAGGAGGCTGATGGGAGGAATATAGGAGGACGGGCTTATTGTAATAGCTGGAATGAATTAAATGGAACAAACATGTGGTTTCTATCCAGATATGTTTGATACCGTTCCCGTTATTCCATTTCAGCCATTACAATGGGCCTGTCCTTCTATAGCTCATCCCACCAGCCTCCTCTGACACACACACACGAAAACAAGCACGCATGCACACGCTCACACATTTTCTTTCTCCCCACGCACGCACGCACGCACGCACGCACGCACACACACACGCACACACACACACACACACACACAAAAAAAAAACAGCCCATCAGCTTGCAGACCTACTTCATTTTCCAATCCCCACCAGGGACCCATGGATCTCCAGCCCCACGCTTCTATTTCCGACACTCTGGAACTAGGCTACGAGGAGGATGGCAAAAGAGACCCATTTAGCAACGCAGAGTGAAGTGTAGTTTGTGTGTGTCTGTTTTTGTCTGTAGAGAGAAGTGTGTAAAAGAGAAGAGAGTTGAAGAAGGAGAGGATAGAGGGGGGAGAGAGGTGGCTACATCAGGTCAGGCAGAACTCAAAACCTCTCTTGCCAAGCCTATATTTCCATAGTGTGTGTAACGCTACTCCTCGTGGTAATGTCTTACTTCCCCTTTCACTCAATATTCCTTATTTTCCCTGAGTGAGCTGCTCCGTCTGTGAGCTCTGGATGGAAGTAACTCATTCTCCCCACTGTTACAAGGGATACGTTCCAAACTACACCCTATACAGTGCACTACTGTTGACCAGGGCCCATACGGCTCTGGTCAATATGCACTATAAATAGAGAATAGGGTGCCAATTGGGAGGCAAGCAGGCAGGGTGGTGGTGAACTGCAACTGTATGCTCTGCTGACGAGGGTCAATCCTGCTTCATGTGTCACCGCAAGGATCAATATAAATAGGCACAGCTCTGGGAAAAAAACGAAAGGGAGTTCTCTCCCTGGGATACACAGTAAGTGTGTTTTTGTGTCTGTCTGTGCGTGTGTGGAGGTGTGTGTGGTGGAGAGAGAGAAAGTGCATGCATGTGTATGTGTGATTGGGGAAAGCCAGGGCCACAGCAGAGGCAGAGAAAGGGCTGGTTGACCACAACTATGTCCGACTGCAGCCGGCCCGGCGGGCGCTTTCCTCCCGCTGGCTCGCTTTGCGGCTAGCGCCACTCTGCTCTAACAGACCAGGCAGGGGATGCTCGCTTTTTCCATGTGACTGTGCCCAATGTGTATTTGTGTGGTGTGTTTAAATGTGTGCGTCTCTATTAATATGTTCTATGTGAATATGTATGTGAGTGTATCCAATGTCCTTTAGGGTCAAGCTGAATCACAGCCCTCTAATAACTATGACCTCATTTGTTTCCTAACTGACGGGGGGGAAACAGCCCAGATGAAAACGGAGCTCTATTGACACTCCAGAAGGATGCTCGACTGGGGGACTGAAACACACTAAAGCAGTGGCCATCTGAGAGGTGAAGCCAGACAATTTTACAGCAAAATAATCTGTGTCTATATTTATATTCAGCGTCATGTGGCTGGGCAAACATCTGATTCATCAAGGCACTGCCATCTAGGCTTTCTGTCGCCACCGCTGGGTCTCTCTGTCTGTCTAGGTGGCTGTGTACCTCTCCTGTTGACTCTCTGAAAACAGCAAACAACATGACTGCGTGACTCACATTGAAGGTGAGGTAGAAAGAGGTGGGGTGAGAAGAGGGGGCAGAAAGAGAAAGAGAAAGAGAGAGAGAGAGAGAGAAAGAGGGAGAGAGACAGAAAGATATAAAGAAAGAAATAGGGAAGAGGAGAGAGAGAGAGAGAGAGAGAGACTGATAGAGAGAGAGAGAGATGTACGCTTGATGTACATCTCTCTGAGGGCTGCTGTACATCTCACCCAGCTAGCCAATAAGTGTTACATATTTCATAGCATTGGCGAGGATCCCTACAGCAGCTAATCAATAATAGATACTGTACAGCCCATTAGATGTATGGGTTGCATCCTAAATGGCACCCTATTCCCTATAAAGTGCACTACTTTTTAATATAATAGGGAATAGGGTGCCAAGTCATAAAATCTGTTTTTAAACCTAATCGTAACCTTAAAAACATTGCTAACCATAATGCCTAACCTTAACCTTAAATTTATTTACCAAAAAGCAAAAAAAATGTCATGAATATTTACAATATAGACAGTTTTGACTTTGCTGCTGGCCCATTTAGCGTTAAACACTCTGGCTCCAGGGCAAGACTCATGAGAATAAACGTGAACCTGCGTGCCACACAGGGAGAGAAACATGCACGCACAGCCATTGTACAACATTCTTAATGCAGTCGAGGAAAAACATACCTTTGAAAGCAGTTTTGATGGCCATCGTTGAAAGTGGAGGATCACAACTTTTAACTTCTCACCTTCCGAAAATGAGTGAATTGCTTTTAGCAGCATTGTGGTTTATGCACAATAGCGCTCGCTAATGGCGTTGAATGCATAGGGGAAACCGGGGCTAAATGTTACACGAATCAAGACTAACTGGTAGGCCTACATTATATTCACAGTACATGATCCTTGACTGAGTGCCAGTGGAACGTTTTTTGGGGATAATCAAGTCACCAATATGTTGCTAACTAGAAACAAGATCATGTTTAGAGTTTGTGATCTAGCTAATGATTAGGCTAATGGGGTAAATGCTGGAGCCTATTTATTTATAGCCACTATGCTGAATCAGTTGGGCTACAGTAGGTGATAATGCTTATTGCTAAATAGCACACCTGTCTGATAATATGGACCAATATGTTATTGGGTTCATTTCAAAAAAATATATATATATAAAAAAAAAAAAATGTAAAAAAAAAAAAAATGTATGTAAACATTCTTTTATTTTCAATTATTTTGGAGTAGTCTCCTTTTTAAATAGTCACCAGAACTGACCTTCTCACAGTCATTCTACCCTCTAAAAATGTTTAGGTCCCTCCACGACCTGTAGTATGCTGTGATATAGCATGTGCTTATGTCAGTATATACTGTTCAGGCTAGTATATCATCGCACACCGGTGCGCCCCAGAACTAGGGACCCCACCCCCCCACACCCACCCCCACACCTCCCAAAATAACCACTGCTCGCAACAATTCAGCACCACCATACTGTATGTCGACGCCAGGGACAAACACTCTCCATGCTCTCTTTCTAAATCGTCCAACCGCTCCCTGAATTCACTCTGGCCGCATCCCGCTGTGTGTGTCAGTGTGTGTCCGCGTGTGATGTACAACCAGTCGACCACACTGACAGCTACCATATAGCGTACCGGTCTCTCTGTCTCTCGGCACATGTGAAATTGAAAAGTCCCGTTGGTGGTAATCCTCTGCTTTTTTACATAACACAGCAAGGCAAAGGGATTAGAGTCATTATGTCGTGATTTTTAATGACATTTCATCCCGCGCTCTCTCTCGCTTTCATTCCTCTGTCTCTCATCCCTCTATTTCTTCTCTCTCTCGTGGGTGGGGATTCACTAAGGGGTCAATGATACTGACTAGCAGCATAATTAGCTCACACACAATCCGACCCGCGTAGTTTGCCTATCTTAATTAGGGTCATGTACACACGAAGAGTTTCTTGGTATGCTTCTCTAATTACTCAGGGTTTCCAAGAAAGGGGCATAGCAATGTCTAATGGTAACGCTATTACACTACACCAGATAACTGGTGCTGCCATCCAGAATATTACACTACACCAGATAACTGGTGCTGCCATACAGAATATTACACTACACCAGATAACTGGTGCTGCCATCCAGAATGTACAGAATATTACACTACACCAGATAACTGGTGCTGCCATCCAGAATATTACACTACACCAGATAACTGGTGCTGCCATACAGAATATTACACTACACTAGATAACTGGTGCTGCCATCCAGAATATTACACTACACTAGATAACTGGTGCTGCCATCCAGAATATTACACTACACCAGATAACTGGTGCTGCCATCCAGAATGTACAGAATATTACACTACACCAGATAACTGGTGCTGCCATCCAGAATATTACACTACACCAGATAACTGGTGCTGCCATCCAGAATATTACACTACACCAGATAACTGGTGCTGCCATCCAGAATATTACACTACACCAGATAACTGGTGCTGCCATACAGAATATTACACTACACCAGATAACTGGTGCTGCCATCCAGAATATTACACTACACCAGATAACTGGTGCTGCCATACAGAATATTACACTACACTAGATAACTGGTGCTGCCATCCAGAATATTACACTACACTAGATAACTGGTGCTGCCATCCAGAATATTACACTACACCAGATAACTGGTGCTGCCATCCAGAATGTACAGAATATTACACTACACCAGATAACTGGTGCTGCCATCCAGAATGTACAGAATATTACACTACACCAGATAACTGGTGCTGCCATCCAGAATATTACACTACACCAGATAACTGGTGCTGCCATACAGAATATTACACTACACCAGATAACTGGTGCTGCCATCCAGAATATTACACTACACTAGATAACTGGTGCTGCCATCCAGAATATTACACTACACCAGATAACTGGTGCTGCCATACAGAATATTACACTACACCAGATAACTGGTGCTGCCATACAGAATATTACACTACACCAGATAACTGGTGCTGCCATACAGAATATTACACTACACCAGATAACTGGTGCTGCCATACAGAATGTACAGAATATTACACTACACCAGATAACTGGTGCTGCCATACAGAATGTACAGAATATTACACTACACCAGATAACTGGTGCTGCCATCCAGAATGTACAGAATATTACACTACACCAGATAACTGGTGCTGCCATACAGAATATTACACTACACCAGATAACTGGTGCTGCCATACAGAATGTACAGAATATTACACTACACCAGATAACTGGTGTTGCCATACAGAATGTACAGAATATTACACTACACCAGATAACTGGTGCTGCCATACAGAATGTACAGAATATTACACTACACTAGATAACTGGTGCTGCCATACAGAATGTACAGAATATTACACTACACCAGATAACTGGTGCTGCCATACAGAATGTACAGAATATTACACTACACCAGATAACTTGTGTTGCCATACAGAATGTACAGAATATTACACTACACTAGATAACTGGTGCTGCCATACAGAATGTACAGAATATTACACTACACCAGATAACTGGTGTTGCCATACAGAATGTACAGAATATTACACTACACTAGATAACTGGTGCTGCCATACAGAATGTACAGAATATTACACTACACCAGATAACTGGTGCTGCCATACAGAATGTACAGAATATTACACTACACCAGATAACTGGTGCTGCCATACAGAATGTACAGAATATTACACTACACCAGATAACTGGTGCTGCCATACAGAATGTACAGAATATTACACTACACCAGATAACTGGTGTTGCCATAGAGAGTGTACTGAACTCCCTGGACGGGCCTGAACCGCCCAACCCCATCCCTCCTTCTCTTTGATTCCAACATGACTGAGCAGTGAAGCAGAACAATCAATACCCTTTTCAAACAGAATAGGAAGGAAGGCTATCTCCAGCCTTCACTCTCTGGAGATAGAAAAAGAAGGAGAGAGAGTAGAGAAAGAAACAGAGCGAAACAGAAAAGAGAGAAAAAGGCGAGCTCCGAGCGTGCCAGCCAGGTGCGTGAAAGCAGTAGAGAAAAATTGGTCTGGACTGGTGTTTCAAGCTCAATTCAGCATCAACAAGCTGCAGCAGCGCTAGCCTGTCATGCAGACCACAGAGCTTATAGACCCCCCAAAAATTGAGAGAGGTAGAAAGAGCGAGACAGAGACAGAGACAGAGACAGAGACAGAGACAGAGACAGAGACAGAGACAGAGACAGAGACAGAGACAGAGACAGAGACAGAGACAGAGACAGAGACAGAGACAGAGACAGAGACAGAGACAGAGACAGAGACAGAGACTCTCTCTCTCTCTCTCTCTCTCTCTCTCTCTCTCTCTCTCTCTCTCTCTCTCTCTCTCTCTCTCTCTCTCTCTCTCTCTCTCTCTCTCTCTCTCTCTCTCTCTCTCTCTCTCTCTCTCTCTCTCCTCTCTCTCTCTCTCTCTCTCTCTCTCTCTCTCTCTCCTCTCTCTCTCTCTCTCTCTCTCTCTCTCTCTCTCTCTCTCTCTCTCTCTCTCTCTCTCTCTCTCTCTCCTCTCTCTCTCTCTCTCTCTCTCTCTCTCTCAGAGAGGGGCAACTGGAGGCCTCTAAATGAGGGGTTACGTAGATAACCTAACCCAATGGTGCGGAACAGAGAACACATAACACCAATACTCAATCACTAGGAACCCAGGTTGACAGGAAAAGAGGAGTTCAGAAGGCAGCCATTTTGTCTACTCCTTTCTTTGGCGCGCCTGCCTGTGTAGTGATAGTGATAGTAATACACCTCAGCCGCAGCACTGGGCTGATAGAAGGAGGAGAGTAAAGCGGTATAGGTAGCTAATAATGACTGCTGAAGAGAAACGGGGCTCTCACAGGCTGTGTCTCAAATGGAACCCTATAGCGTTCTATTTTTTGACCATGGCTAGTAGTGCATTATATCGGGAATAGAATTATACTGGGACACAGGCACAATCTCACATCACACAACAGGAAACATCTGTCATAACTCCCCTTAAAGTCCACTATCTTTATGCACTCGAGGTCCATGGGCCAGAGGGACACATTTCACATTCACTATATACACACAAAAGTATGTGGACACCCCTTCAAATTAGTGCATTCGGCTATCTCAGCCACACCCGTTGCGGAAAGGTGTATCAAATTGAGCACACATCCATGCAATCTCCATAGACAAACATTGGCAGTAGAATGGCCTTACTGAAGAGGTCAGTGACTTCAACGTGGAACCAGCATAGGATGCCATCTTTCCATCAAGTCAGTTCGTCAAATATCTGCCCTGCTAGAGCTGCTCTGGTCAACTGTAAAAGGGCTCTTATTGTGAAGTGGAAATGTCTAGGGGCAACAACGGCTCAGCCGCAAATTGGTGGGCCACACAAGCACACAGAACGGGAGCGCCGAGTTCCAAACTACCTCTGGAAGCAACGTCAGCACAAGAACTGTTCAGGAGCTTCATGAAATTGGTTTCCATGGCCGAGCACCCGCCCGCACTCAACCTAGTCCCCATAGCCGTTTCAAATATACTACATTAAAACACAAAATGTTTTAGAAGCATTCACCGACATCTATTGATTAAAATGATACGCAATGCGATTCTATAATTCGTCTTAACATCAAGACATGTGATGTGAACTCTGCCCTGTACATTCCACCCGATATGAAATCCCATTGGATTTACGCCGTGCAAAGTGCCTTCTTTATGAATGCACCACCTTTACATAATGCTAGGAAAAGTCTAAACGATGAGGCCTAGCTATCTATTGCTGATTGAACCATAGGGTACACGTTTCAATATGGCCGCCAACAGGATTGTTCTGGCATTGATACAACTCTTTCAAAAACAGGTGGAATATGCCTAACGATAATTAAAAAAATATATTATAGTTATGCAGATAGCAAAACCAATTTAGCCAGGTTTGCAAAATATATAATCTTCGTAAAATATTACCAAAATTGTTTTAAAAAAATGTCAAAATTACTATTCGGCAAAAGTTGCTAAATAGATGGATTTTTTTCTAAACACCAATTGCAAAACTTCAATTATGTTTGACAACTAGCCACTGAACTAATGGCTACACAATTATTAGGTAACATGTAGTATTTCATGAAATAACATTTTAAGATCACGATGGTCAGGGACAGAAGAACATACAATCACCAATGTTCCCTTTATGAAGAGACAATGCGTTTACCTAAATATCCGTGTTAACTTGCCGGGAAAACTCAACAAAACGACAAACCACACCTTTCTTCTTAGCATGCGGAGTATTGCTATACAACAGACTATTATAGGTGGCAACTATAAAGCTAACATGCTACCAGATTTGGATCTCTTGGACTTCTCAGTGTGACCAATTTCCCTACAACAGATATGCAGTTCTGCTATTTGTTTGTTGATATGTAGTTATATGTAGATATGTAGTTATATGTAGATATGTAGTTATATGTAGATATGTAGTTATATGTAGATATGTAGTTATATGTAGATATGTAGTTCTGCTATTTGTTTGTTGATATGTAGTTATATGTAGATATGTAGTTATATGTAGATATGTAGTTATATGTTGATATGTAGTTATATGTAGATATGTAGTTATATGTAGATATGTAGTTATATGTAGATATGTAGTTATATGTAGATATGTAGTTATATGTAGATATGTAGTTATATGTAGATATGTAGTTATATGTAGATATGTAGTTATATGTAGATATGTAGTTATATGTAGATATGTAGTTATATGTAGATATGTAGTTATATGTAGATATGTAGTTATATGTAGATATGTAGTTCTGCTATTGTTGTTTCAATGATGAGTATGTCTATGTAAACCATTAGATCTGATCGAAAAATATATATATACATATATAAAAAATTCCATAGTAAAATTCCATAGTTTTTAAGATGAGATCCACCCAATAGAATGTTCCATTGTTTTTTGATCCTGCGAACATTCCATTGCATAGACTCCAATACAACAAGAAATATACTTTTTTGGAGAGGTTATATTTCAATTTGACTAGAGGCTTGTGGGGAACATTTTAATACCATTCAAACCTTTGCTACCCCAAAGTGGACACATTTTCCCCACTGGCCTATGGACTACTCCGTAGCAGCAGGAAGCCTACTGGTTAGAGTGTCGGCCAGTAACAAGTGACATCAATAAGAGTTCATAGCTTTCACTTGGATTCACCCGGTCAGCCTACATATGTCATGGGATGTCATATTGTATACTCATATGTCATATATTGTACACTCGGTATATACAGTATATAAGTTTCATGCTATGATCAATCACAATTCCCTACAGTACAATATACTCCCAATAGGACAATAATGGAATACATCTGTCACATTTCCCCATACAGTAGATTTACATTAGAGATATGTCCTAATTGCCTATACTCTACTATTTTCTCCTAGTTCTCCCTATAACAGCTTATAATCTCAGCTCCATTATGAGTCCAGGGAGGGAGTTTACTGTATATACAGTGCCTTCGGAAAGTAGTCAGACCCCTTGACTTTTTCCACATTTTGTTACGTTATAGTCTTATTCTAAAATGGATACAAAAGAGAAAAAAATCCTCAGCAATCTACACACAATACCCCATAATGACGAAGCAAAAACAGGTTTTAAGACATTTGTTGAAAAAACTGAAATATCACATTTACACAAGTATTCAGACCCTTTGCTATGAGACTCGAAATTGAGCTTGAGTGGCCCAGCCAGAGCCCGGACTTGAACCTGATCGAACATCTCTGAAGAGACCTGAAAATAGCTGTGCAGCAACGGTCCCATCCAACCTGACAGACCTTGAGAGGATCTGCAGAGAAGAATGGGAGAAACTCCGCAAATAGAAGTGTGCCAAGCTTGTAGCGTCATACCCAAGAAGACTCGAGGCTGTAATTTCTGCCAAAGGTGCTTCAACAAAGTACTGAGTAAAGGGTCAGAATACTTATGTAAATGTGATATTTTTATGAACATTTAATTTTTTGCAAACATTTTTTTTTTTTAAACAGTTTTTGCTTTGTCGTAATGGGGTAGTGTGTGTAGATTGATGAGGGGCATTCAAAAAAAATCTGTTTTAGAATAAGGCTGTAAATGTGGAATGTGGAAAAAGTCAAGGGGTCTGAATATTTTCCAAAGGCATATGAGTGACTGTCATAAAAGACTTTCCCATCCATAACCCATTTCCTGAACCCATTTCCTGAATTCCCTGCAGAGCTAAATGAAGGGGATGTTGGCCTGCTGTGAGTGAGGGGTGTGTACTGTGGGTGAAGGACAATCCAACATGTAATGGCCATTTCCTGGATGTTTATGGCTGTCATGCACATGGCCAATTCACAACATGAGCTCTTCCTCCTACCAGGCTGTCAACAACGGCTACTACACCCATAACCCCATGTCATCCACAAATCTTTCCTCCTCTTCCTCATCTTCAATCTCCTCCCCATCAACAACACATGTCATCCACACATCCTCATTTTCAGAGACACAGATACTGGACTGGAGACTAAGAACTATTTTCAGACTTTGCACTCTTTTTTTGGGGGAGAGTTCAGCCAAGGCTCTCAAATCCATTTATTTTTTTCATTCCTTATGAATAAGATATGCATCTAATTTCTTCTCTGGGTGATTTAATACACCACTCTGTGACTGAGATGGAGACCCAAATGTGTATTTTAATAATGAAAACGCCTGACAAACGATCTCTGAGCCTTGCTCGGCTTAATTTCATTTCATCCTCCACTAGTCTTGTCCTTATAAGTCACGAGTCAGCATAGGTAAGAGCCCCACATTGGTTAACTGTGGGTTAACTGCCTTGTTCAGGGGCAGAACAACAGATTTTTTCCTTGTCAGCTTGGGGGATTCGATCCACCAACCTTTCGGGTTACTGGCCCAACGCTCTAACCACTAGGCTACCTGCCGCCCCAGGAACAAAAGTTTTGCGTAATTGGTCAGCTGCTCAATTAAGTTCTGGGTCCATATGTGTTATTGCTGGGATCAAGAGATTCTAGAACAAGGAGCAGAACCGGAATCCACTCTCTTTGCAAGTTACGGGCTGAATGTCCCCCTCCCCTTCTGAAATTCGAATCGTGATTTGTCCAAAATAACCAGTGATGAAAAACCCAAACACCAGAACTACTTCTGCTCGTTATCCCATGAATCACATTCCTTCCCGACAGATTCTATGGTACCAGTTGTGTTTGCGTAGATCTGTCCATAAGAGATCATTCACTCGCTTACCCTCATATACACTGTACATATTAGCTGGATGTTTTTACTAGTTATGCTACCTAGCTCCACATGCTCAAGGCCAGCCATAGCCTCAAACATACAACTCCGTCCATACATGTCAGATGAATTCCACTGTCACCGCTACATTAATGCAGATGAGTGTAAGCCTCATATTCAAACAATCTCTAAATGTACAGATGCTTCATTCCATATAAGTCAAGATGAATGCCATTGTTGAGTACTTTCATTTAGGTGAGCATATATATTCACATTTCTGTAAGGTACTGATGCTTGTTAGTGAGATGCCCTACGAAGATTTGCCTGGATCAAAGGGCAAGGTGGTGATGAAGTTATTTAATTATGAAGTGGGTGTTAGATGATGGCGTAGGAAAACAAAACAGTCCTGTTTCCTCATTCCTCTCCTCTCTACCACATCTGCATTCCTGCGCTGCTCTGTCTTCAGTAAGGGACAGGGACAGACACACACCCCCCCCCCCCCCCCCCCTGGGAGGTGAGGTGGAACCACCCACACACACACACACAAACACTCTGGTGCAACAACACCCTGCAGAAACAACACCGAAAACCCAGCCTGTTAGTCCACTCCTAGTCCTAACCCCAACGCTCCTTTACATACCTGCATACAGTACCTATGTGGGTTGGGCTATTCCCTCCACTTCCAGGCAGAAAACACTAAAACAATGACACATTCTGACAGGTCTCTTCTTACAGCAGATACACACACGTTCTTGCAGGCATGTACGCGCGCGCGCGCACACACACACACACCCCTCGGGACCGTTGATTATTTACTCTATCACATGTGAATGAGAGTAAAAGATGACACGTTTCCCTCCAGAAGAAAGACCTGGTGCGTGTCCCACATGGCACCTTACTCCCTTTACAGTGCACTACCTTCGACGAGATAAAGGATATAGGGTGTCATTTAGGCTCGGGCCCCAGTAAACACAGAGCTGCTGTAAATAAGCAGAGTGAATGTTATTGTAGCCGTAGTGGAGGGCTTCCAGGAGTTGCTCTAAGGGGAGAGTTAATATTGCTGTAAACCGTGGGTCAGTGGGAGCGGGGGTCTGGTTTCCGGCCGACAACAGGCCCTGTGTGTGTGTCTTTGGCCCTGGGATCACAAACCAAACCAGGATGGAGGCTGAGGCTGCTGCAGCTGGGGCGCTATATATGTGATATGTAAATCCTGTGTAAATCCCATCACCGCCGCAATCTCATCTAATCTAATCTAAGAGGCGTTGATGTCACGGAGAAATATCCATTACGGAATACTGTGCTGTATTGTCATTAACCGTGTGGGTGATTCTGCTCTCTTCCTCTGTTTCTATATACAGTTCTGTACATCAAACAGCAAAAGTGTGTATTAATCTGCCGGTGAGGGGAAACATACACACACTCTCACATGTTCACACACACACATACACACCCTCTCACAATGAGTGTGCCTCTAATGCATGTGTCAGCAGCCGGAACCAAAGCTCTGACAGGCATTTGAATATGACCTTCACAGAAGAGCTGTTGTCTCCAAAAACACTGGGTTTCATTTCCCCTTGGATGTGTGTGTGTGTGTGTGTGTGTGTGTGTGTGTGTGTGTGTGCGTGTGTGTGCGTGTGTGTGCGTGTGTGTGCGTGTGTGTGCGTGTGTGTGCATGCGCGCATGCATGTGTGTGGAAATGTCACATTTTTGGGTCTAAATGGGGACATGACACAGGGTGAATGGCAGTCTTTGACACGCCTCCTCACAGCCATACTGCTCTACTACTACACCCTCTGTGTGGATCGGACCCACTATGAGACTCTAGTGTAGAAAATACCTTGATCAAAGCGACCACTGTGAAAATAGTGGGGAAGGGCAGAAGGGGAACTGAAGGGTGGTAGGAACTAGCAATGAGATAAAACGAGATTAGACGAGATAGGTTTGAATCATCTGTTTAAACATACATTTATTTCGCAACTTTTAAAAATGCAAAAACTGAATGCAGGGGGTATGTGGGAAATGACTGAGTAAAGAGCAAATTCCGTTTCTGCAATTATTTGACAGGGAGGCATCATCATCATCACACAGGAGTTTGTGAAGTGTTCAGAGCACCTTTAAATCCCTCTCTCCTATACTTTCGGTAATGCTCCGGTGTCTTTCTGTACCTCTGTGAGGGAGTTTCAGGTCATCCAGGTAAACCCGGTTTAATCCCTTCAAACAACGAGAGGCACAGCTGATAAGGGAATCATTAGCTACAGCATGAGCGAGAGTAATCCTGCTGCTTATGGAACGGTTTGAAGGTTTGACTGGGATAGTCCCTAGCTATTAAAAGGCTGGGATAGTACCGACATACCATCTTAAAAGCCCATTCCCTAACACTAAAACCAGGAAGATGGCAACTCTGCCACTTGGTTTGCTGTGAAACTGAAGGACGGGGCTGCAGATACGTAAGCACAACTTTCAAATTCATACTTAAGGCTGGGGGTATTCCCTCTCTATGATGCATTTTGTTGCCGTCCAGAGTCAACAAACCATGGTGGTGTCCTTCTAGTACTGCTGTTTCCTGTCCACCAATCCTTATACCTGAGAAGTATAATCTAAAAGACAAACCATATAAGTAGAAGGGACAACACCCTCTACTCCCTCTCCTTATTTCTACTTAGGTCCATTCCTCATATCTCATTTTGTTTGACTGTTTGAACAGGCATCAGAAGTGGCCACAAATGACATGGAACATGGACAGGGTGACTGATTATGACAACTGGGTTTCCTTTCGGAAGGACTCCGTGTTAATGTGGCAACGTGTTGATTAGAGCCCTGACAACATGTTCAAACAGATTGGTCTCTTACTACTCATGATCTGTTTCCTGTTGTAAGAAAACAAAGGCTTATTTTCGAAACAATCCCTTTGTACTCAACCTCACCCTATTGACAGGTAGCTCTACCCATCACCACAGTTTAAAGTACACTGAACAAAAATACAAAACACAACATGCAAAGGATTAGTCCCATGTCTCGTGAGCTGAAATAAAAAGGTCGCAGAAATGTTCCATACATACAAAAAAGCATATTTCTCTCAACTTTTGGGACTTTTGTTTACAACCCTGTCAGTGAGCATTTCTCCTTTGCCAAGATAATCCATCCACCTGACATGTGTGACATCAAGAAGCATGATCATCACACAGGTGCTCCTCGTGCTGGAGAAAATGAAAGACCACTCGAAAATGCCGTTTTGTCACAGAACACAATGCCACAGATGTTTCAAGTTTTGAGAGAGCGTTTAAATTGGCATGCCGACGGCAGGAATGTCCACCAGAGCTGTTGCCAGAGAATTTTATGTTCATTTCTCGAACATAAGCTACCTCCTACGTCATTACAGAGAATTAGGCAGTACGTCCAACTGGCCTCACAACCGCAGACCAACCAAGGCCTCCACATCCGGCTTCTTCACCTGTAGGATCATCTGAGACCAGCCACTCAGACAGCTGATGAAACTTTGGGTTTGCATAACAGTCAGAAACTGTCTCAGGGGAGCTCATCTGCTCGTCATCCTACCCGGGGTGCAGTTTGGCATCGTAACCGACTTCAGTGGGCAACTGCTCACCTTCGATGGCCACTGGCACACTGGAGAAGTGTGCTCTTCACGGATGAATCCCGGTTTCAACTGAACCGGGCAGATGGCGTGTATGGCGTCGTGTGGGAGAGCGGTTTTCTGATGTCAACGTTGTGAAAAGACTGCCCCGTGGTGGCAGTGGGGTTATGGTATGAGAAGGCATAAGCGTCGGACAACGAACGCAATGACATTTTATCGATAGCAATTCGAATGCACAGAGATACCGTGACGAGATCCTGTGGCCCAATAAGGTGCCATTTAGGTGCATGATAACGCACGGCCTCATGGGATGCTCTGGATCTACGTGTATGACAGCGTATTCCAGTTCCCGCCAATATCCGGCTACTTCGCACAGCCATTGAAGAGGAGTGGGACAACATTCCACAGGTCACAATCAACAGCCTGATCAACTCTAAGCGAATGAGATGTGTCGTGCTGCATGAAGCAAATGGTGGTCACATCAGATACTGACTGGTTCTCTGATCCACACCCCTACCTTTACTTTTAAGGTATCTTTGACCAACAGACACATATCTGTATTCCCAGTCATGTGAAATCCATAGATTAGGACCTATTGATTTTTATTTCAATTGACTGATTTCCTGATTTTACTGTAACTCAGTAAAACCTTTGAAATTGTTGCATGTTGCGTTTAAATATTTGTTCAGTATATACAGTGCCTTTGGAAAGTATTCAGACCCCTTGACTTTTTCAACATTTTGTTATGTTACAGCCTTGTTCAAAACATTTTTTTATTACATCCTCAGCAATCTACACACAATACCCCATAATGACAAAATGAAAACAGGTTTTTAGACATTTTTGCAAATGTATGAACATTTTTAAAAACATTAATATCACATAATTATTCAGACCCTTTTCTATGAAACACGAAATTGAGGTCAGGTGCCTACTGTTTCCATTGATCATCCTTGAGATGTTTCTACAAATTGATTGATTGGACATGATATGGAAAGGCACACTCGTGTCTATTTAAAAGGTCCCATAGTTGACAGTGCATGTCAAAGCAAAATCCTAGCCATTAGGTCGAAAGAATTGTCCGTACAGCTCGGAGACAAGAATGTGTTGAAGCACAGATCTGGGGAAGGGTACCAAAACATTTCTGCAGCATTGAAGGTCCCCAAGAACACAGTGGCCTCCATCATTCTTAAATGGAAGAAGTTTGAAACAACCAAGACTCATCGTAGAGTTGGCCTCCTGGCCAAACTGAGCAATCGGGGGAGAAGGGCCTTGGTCAAGGAAGTGACCAAGAACCTGATTGTCACTCTGACAGAGCTCCAGAGTTCCTCTGTGGAGATGGGAGAAACTCCCAGAAGGACAACCATCTCTGCAGCACTCCACCAATCAGGCCTTTATGGTAGAGTGGCCAGACGGAAGCCTCTCCTCAGTAAAAGGCACATGACAACCCGCTTAGAGTTTGCCAAAAGGCACCTAAAGGACTCTTAGACCATGAGAAATAGGATTGGAGACCTGAAAATAGCTGTGCAGCAACGCTCCCCATCCAACCTGACAGAGCTTGAGAGGATCTGCAGAGAAGAATGGGAGAAACTCCACAAATACATGAGCGCCAAGCTTGTAGCGTCATACCCAAGAAGACTCGAAGCTGTAATCGCTGCCAAAGCTGCTTCAACAAAGTACTGAATAAAGGGTCTGAATACTTATGTACATTTTACTTTCAATAAAAACATTTATACATTTGCTAAAATTTCTAAAAATCTGTCTTTGCTTCATTATTATGGGGTATTGTGTGTAGATTGATGATGGAAAAAAACAATTTAATCCATTTTAGAATAAGGCTGTAACCTACCAAAATGTTGAAAAAAGTCAAGGGGTCTGAATACTTTCCGAAAGCACTGTAAATATCTATACTAGAATGTTACACCACGTACTACTGGCCTATTGTTGTGGTGAGGAATGCAAAATACCAGGTCAATGCTACAATAACACAGACCCATTATTACACCAATGTCCCCCAGAGTCAACCCTCACCCCTCTGTGACCAAAACAAGAGGGCATGAGGTCGGATCATACTTAGGGAGCAAGGGGTGAGGGGTGATGGGGTGACTTGACCACATGAAAGCTTCGGTGGCTGACAGAGGAAGAGGCGGTGTGTAATTCCACTGCTTACTATTACAGACGTCGGCTAAATCTGAGCCCTAAAGAACACAGACTGTTTTCCCTCCGCAAAGGGAATCGCACGCTAGCAAGTGGGCTTTAACAGAACCCAGGGAAAACCAACTCGGGGGAAAAAGAGCTCTGGCAGGAAATCAAACATTTTATCAAAACACAACTAGGCCTACTGTGTCTACTGTACAGCCTTTCTATCTGATTGTCTACAGTGAAAAAAAGGTGCCTTGGATATCCACTAAGACATATTTTCCACTCAAATCCTATGCACGAAATGCTAGATTAACCCAATGTATAAATAGTGTTTCATACAATATAGTCTGTCACGAGAGACTATATCCCATATAATGGTGATGTACAGTGTGGCTTTTCTAACTCTTAGACCAACTCTGAGAGCCGAGCCACTCCCAAGCAGATGGAAAAAACCACTGTGGAGAGAGAAAGAGAGAGAGAGAGAGAAGTCTATAAACAAAATTACTAGAGCTTTTTTCCATCTCTTTAATGCTTCTGTTGTTGTTTTGGGAGCCTTTAATGTGAACACTATAAAAAGAGAGGGAAGGAGAGAGAGGAGGACAGGAGGGAGATGACAGACAACAGCCAAGTCTGATGTGGCGGAGTCGGGCGGAGGCGGGGAGGCCTACCCCCAAACTTTCATTTAGTAGCATGACGTCCAATTTGTACAAGGCTTCTTCAGAGATACCAGACTTTGACACTTTGGGTTCTCTGTGACTGGTCTATAGAGGAAATCTGAAATAACACATTAGGATCCTCAGACGAGAAAATGTCACAAAAAACGTCCTCCATTTTAAGTTGTATGGCACTGAAATGGTTACGTGGTTCCATCTACTTTTTCTGTGCTTAGGATTTGGACTATCTAAATGTAGTGCTACTGACAGGAACCTACAGAGCTACACCATGTTATGTGTTCTCTTTGGAATCTCTCTGAGGAGTTTTAAAATGGTGGATCATTTGGCCATGTTAAGATGGAGATGGACACACACAGGAGTAACAGAGCAACGGACACCCCGCAGCAATGTCTGGGAGGGTGTCTCGCCCAGACCTGCAAGACCCCCCCCCCCCCCCCCCCCCCCGAAGGACCTGCACCGAGAGAATCCACAACAAGAGGACCTACACCCAGACCACAGCATCACCAGCCACACCCCAACCAGCTAAGATCACTCCAAGCAAACCCTGGCCAGACCCATATAGGCCCCCATATCAGACCTAAGCCCCTTCTGCCCACCCCATGCCCCCCCACCCCTGCAGCAAGGACCTCAACATGAGAGCAGGACATAATGTCCAGGCTGTGAGCAGAGCAACAGGCCCAACCCCCACTATTACACCCGCCCAAGCCCCATCCTGTGACCTTAGAGGTATGTATCAGAGGCTCAACATGCTCTGCTCACACCTACTGTGATGGTCCGGGTCCTAAACCACACAAAAACAACTCTAGACACTATGGAACACAAAGGTTTACGATCTCATCTCAGAATTTACAAGGTCAGAGGTCATCTGCCATTGGCCTAAAGAGCAGGAACCCAGACTTCATCAAAGAAATTGGAAATACAGACATTGTCATCCTACAAGAAACATGGTATAAAGGAGATGGTTGCCCTCTAGCTGACAGAGAGCTGGTAGTCCCATCCACCAAACTACCAGGTGTGAAACAGGGAAGAGACTCAGGGGGGTATGCTAATTTGAGCAGAAAAACCCACTTTATTAAATTAGTCAAAACAGGAACATTTTACATCGGGCTAGAAATTAATAAGGAAATTATCTCAACAGAGAAAGTATAAACTCTTGTGTGCTACCTATATTCCCTCAATAGGATCCCCCATACCCCATAACAATAACAGCTTCTCCATCCTAGAGGGGAAGATCAACCATTTCTAGGCTCAGGGACATGTACTAGTCTGTGGCGACCTAAATGCCAGAACTGGACGAGAACCCGACACCCTCAGCACACATGGGGACAAACACCTACCTGGAGGTGACAGCAGTCGCTCCCCCATATGCCCCCTAGACACGACTACGACAACATAGCCAACAGTAGGCTTTGAGGGGACTCCTATGGTAGAAGTACCTATAGCTCATCTCTTGGCAGTAGTACTGTCGACTACTTTATCACTGACCTCAACCCAGAGTATTTTAGAGTGTTCACGGTCAGTCCACTGACAATAAAAAAATAGAGAAATACACAATGGAAAAAGGAGCAACACATCAGAAATCAGCTGAATTGTATTGAAGAATCCATAGAATGTAACCACTTCTGGGAAAATTGGAAAACTAAACAAACGACAACACGGAGAGTTATCTATCCAAAACAGATATGTAATGGTTAACCACTTCTCCAATCTTTTTGGCTCTAAAACAAAGAACAAAAAGCAAAAACATATACATGATCAAATACAAATATTTAAATAAACTATTAAAAGACTACCAGAACCCACTGGATTCTCCAATTACATTGAATGAACTATAGGACAAAATACCAACCCTCCAACCCAAAAAGGCCTGTGGGGTTGATGGCATCCTAGATGAAATGATAAAATATACAGACCACAAATTCTAATTGGCTACACTTAAACTCTTTAACATCATCCTCAGCTCTGGCATCTTTCCGAATATTTGGAACCAAGGACTGATCACCCGAATCCACAAAAGTGGAGACAAATTTGACCCCAATAACTACCGGGGGATATGCGTCAACAGCAACCTTGGGAAAATCCTCTGCGTTATCATTAACAGCAGACTCGTACATTTCCTCAGCGAAAACAATGTCCTGAGGAAATATCAAATTGGCTTTTTTATCAAATTAGCGTACGACAGACCATGTATTCCCCCTGCACACCCTAATTGACAAACAAACAAACAAAAACAAAGGCAAAGTCTTCTCATGCTTTGTTGATTTCAAAAAACCTTTCGATTCAATTTGTCATGAGGGTCTGCTATACAAATTGATGGAAAGTGGTGTTGGGGGAAAAACAAATGACATTATAGAATCCATGTACACAAACAACAAGATTGAGGGTGTAAAATAGGCAAAAAAACACACATTTCTTTCTACAGGGCTATGGGGTGAGACAGGGATGCAGCTTAAGCCCCAACCTCAACATATTTATCAACGAATTGGTAACGGCACTAGAACAGTCTGCAGCATCCGGCCTCACCCTACTAGAATCTGAAGTCAAATGTTTGCTGATGATCTGGTGCTTCTGTCCCCAACCAAGGAGGGTCTACAGCAGCACCTAGATCTTCTGCACAGACTCTGTTAGACCTGGGCCCTGACAGTAAATCTCATTAGGACAAAAATAATGGTGTTCCAAAAAAAGGTCCAGTTGCCAGGACCACGAATACAAGTTCCATCTAGACACCGTTGCCCTAGAGCACACAAAAAAACTATACATATCTCGGCCTAAACCTCAGCGCCACAGGTAACTTCCACAAAGGCCTTCGATGCCATCAAAAGGAACATCAAATTCAACATAACAATTAGAATCTGGCTAAAAATACTTGAATTAGTTATGGAACCCATTGCCCTTTATGGTTGTGAGGTCTGGGCTCCGCTCACCAACCAATATTTCACAAAATGGGACAAACACCAAATTGAGACTATGCATGAAGAATTCTGCAAAACGATCCTCCGTGTACAACGTAAAACACATAATGCATGCAGTGCAGAATAACCGCGAATTATCAAAATCCAGAAAAGAGACGATAAATTCTACAACCACCTAAAAGGAAGCGATTCCCAAACCTTCCACAACAAAGCCATCACCTACAGAGAAATGAACCTGGAGGAGAGCCCCCTAATCAAGCTGGTCCTGGGGCTCTGTTCACAAACACAAACAGAGACCCAGGACAGCAACACAATTAGACCCAACCAAATCATGAGAAAACAAAAAGATAATTACTTGACAAATTTGGAAAGAATTTCCAAATAACCAGAGCAGACTAGAACGCTATTTGGCCCTAAACAGACAGTACATAGTGGCAGAATACCTGACCACTGTAACTGACCCAAAAGCTGCACTTCCTAACCTCCTGCCAAATGTATGACCATATTAGAGAAACATATTTCCCTCAGATTACACAGACCTACAAAGAATTTGAAAACAAATCCAATTTTGATAAACTCCCATATCTATTGGGTGAAAAATCACAGTGTGCAATCACAGCAGAAAGATTTGTGACCTGTTGCCACAAGAAACGGGCAACCAGTGAAGAACAAACACCATTGTAAATACAACCTATATTTATGTTTATTTATTTCCCCTTTTGTACTTCAACTATTTGCACATCGTTACAACACTGTAAATAGACATAATATGACATTTGAAATGTCTTTATTCTTTTGGAACATTTGTGAGTGTAATGTTTACTGTTCATTTTTTATTGTTTATTTCACTTTTGTTTATTATCCATTTCACTTGCTTTGGCAATGTAAGCATGTTTCCCATCCCAATAAAGCCCCTTAAATTGACATTGAATTGAGAGAGAGAGAGGGGAGAGAATAGAGAGAAGAGACAGACAGAGAGCGAGCGAGAGATACAGTAGGCCTACAGTACAGTAACAGTATGTTGCCACAGCCCAGGCCACTGTAGGTCTCTACTGACAGCTGGGTCAGTGAGGACGAGCCACTGAGAACCAGCCAGCAGGCACAGCCACAGGGGTCAAACCAGCAACTCCAGGGGTGGACAGGCAGGAAGAAGCAGAGCCTGTCAGACTGGCTCACCCAGTCCCCTGTGGCTGTCCCAACTCCCCTGAGTGGATCACCCTCACACAATGGCTGGCCCTCTCTTAGACCAATTAGACAGTGTCATAAACAGGTTATCTTAAAGAGGATTATTACCGTACAGTCATCTAAATGCCACCCTGCGTGTGTGTGCAAGGGTAAAATTGAGATTTGAGAGGTGAGGCGGCCCTACACCAGGGGCGAGCCGGGATGGGTAGGGAAGATGGGAGAGTTGGACATGGATCTATAATTGCATTTTCGTAGTGGCATAGAGTAGAGCAGAGGTATTTCTAGGATTTGGGCTATACACGAGGCACAGGTTTTACAATTGCATGCAATTCTACGTGCAATTCTACGTATACTCCTACACAAAACGTTTTTTCATGAGCACCAACAAGTGACGTTCAGAGCAGCATACAGCGCCTTCGGAAAGTATTCACACCCCTTGACTTTTTCCACTTTTCGTTGTGTTACAATCTGAATTTAAAATGGATACAATTGAGATTTTTTTGGTAACTGGCCTACACACAATACCCCATAATGTCAAAATGGAATTATGTTTTTCAAAATGTTGACGAATTAATTTAAAAAAGGAAAAAGCTGAAATGTCTTAAAATCAATAAGTATTCAAACCCTTTGTTATGGCGAGCCTGAATAAGTTCAGGAGTAAACATTTGCTTAACAAGCCACATAATAAGTTGCATGGACTTATTATTACATGGACTATTAGTGCACTTGTGTGATTTTTGAATGGCCACATCATCTCTGTACCCCACGCATACTATTACCTGTAAAGTCCCTCAGTCGAGCAATGAATATCAAACACAGATTTAACCACAAAGACCAAGGCACCTACTGGTAGATAGATTTTTAAAAAGGATGCATTACATATCCCTTTTAGCATGGTGAAATGTATTAATTACACTTTAGATGGTGTATCAATACACCTAGTCACTACAAAGATACACGTGTCCTTCCTAGGGCTGCGGCGGTCACAAAATTGTGTCAGCTGGTGATTGTCTAGCAAATAACTGCCGGTCTCACAGTAATTGACCGTTAATGAACATAAACACATTTAGCATCAACTGGCTTCCACACATAGCCTACAAGCCACTGATGCTGACCTCTGGAACATTTACTGTAACCAGCATCCTCACCCAGTGAGCACTGACTGACAACCGGACGTCCACGGACGTTGAAAAGGAGTTGACATTTTGTCAGTCCACCCTGGCCTTTGTGTTAACGTCCAAATCTGAACCTATCATAGACATATTTCACAAATGTGTATAGGACAGTACAAGTGAGTAGAGCACAGTAGAGTACAGTGCAATATGCGAGACCGAGTTAAGACCAAGGGGTCCGAGACCGAGTCAAGACCGAGACCAGAAAAATGCGAGTCCAGTTCAAGACCCCGATTGCAATTGTGTCAAATCGCCACCATAACGAGTTCAAAATGATCCGTGTTCATATTTCAGAAGAACATTCACGTATGGATACTTAAGACATTCGGAATGGTGGAAAAAAATACATGCTGAGGTCAATAGAGAGCTACTCTACAAATTATAGCTAACCCAAACAGGTCTATAAATAGATAAAAAGATAAAATAAGTTACAACTTCCTCCGGGCCCCCCTTACTAATAGTGAGGGCGCAACTTTGAAACAATTTCCCCCACAAGGAAATTCTGATGAGTGCGACAAAGTTTGACGATATTTTTCCAGTGAAAGTAAAGGACAGTAATGTTACCAGTAAAGTAGGAAGCCCAAGTTTCAGAAAATAAGAAATAAATGTGTCATGAAAGTAGTGTGGATATTTAGCCTGGCGAAGCGTTTGTATGCACTGACTGAATGGGAGACCAAGTCATTATCCGAAACCGAGTCAAGACCGAGTAAAAATGTATCATAACACCAAGACAAGACCAAGACACTCAACATGTGGTCTCGTGACCGGGCTCGAGTACTACAACAAATCAAATCAAATGTATTTATATAGCCCTTCTTGCATCAGCTGATATCTCAAAGTGCTGCACAGAAACGCAGCCTAAAACCCCAAACAGCAAGCAATGCAGGTGTAGAAGCACAACACTGCTGTTTAGTATAGATCAGGGACCCGTGATGTAATTTCGTCACCGTAATTCCGTTACAGGGTGTAAATCCACTTCACTTACTGTAGTTCAATAACCAAAAGAGATCGATTCCAAACTCAAGGTGCCAGGTCATAGCTGAAACCCCATTGTTTCTGCAGACATCTTTGAATCTTAAAGGTGCTACACATATGATTTCTTAGAATGTTTGCATTGTAATTTACTGTAGAGAAATATATTTTCAAAAAATATATATATATTTTTTACAGATACTGTATTTGAAGCTGGCAGACCAAAACTGAAAGTTACTTTTGGTTTTGGTCCACCAACTTCAAACAGTGATTTTGGTCCACCTCCTTCAAAAAGCTGTAAAAACAATATTTTGTGTTATTGAAAAGATATTTCACACCGACGTGGATGGTACAATGATTTCCTACACTATTCAGTGCTTATTTTCTCACATAATCTGAAATTGAGCGAACAGCGTAACATTTTTGCAACCAGGAAATGAGAGCTATTTCCACTAGAAAACACAGCCACAAATTCAGAACAGCCTTCCCATTTTGACAACAGATGCTGCTCCGGAGAGAGAAATCAATAGGTGACTATCACACCCAATCACAACACTAACGGGTCATTCCACTATTACTGCAGATATATTATGGACATTTTCTGAAATTACAATGCAAAGATTATAACAAATCCTATGTTTAGCACCTTCAAATCGGAGCAAATATTTAACCGTTTTTGGAAAACATGGTCGCATAAATACCTGAGAGAGATTTTACCATAATTCCGTAACCAAAGTTTGTATCTGCACAGTTCTTCTAATAGCTTTTGTAAATGTTTCAGTGAAAATGGTTTAAAGTATTTCTTGTGCATAGACTTGTATGGTTTGGTAAACTTTGAAATCAAAGCGTATTTCCGCTAACATGGAATTGCCCTGTAGGCAAAATTTGCATAACCAAAGGTACTGGGGCTCAGCCCCCCTGGCTCTCGTTTGGATCACAGGTGCCGGTGAACAGCCCTGGCCCGGCACTGACCCAAATGAATCTGTATGTGTGTGTGTGTGTGTGTGTGTGTGTGTGTGTGTGTGTGTGTGTGTGTGTGTGTGTGTGTGTGTGTGTGTGTGTGTGTGTGTGTGTGTATCCTGATCTGAATCTCTTCCTCTCCAGTCAACCCCTCTCCCCTGCAGCCTTCCTGCCAAGTCTGATGATACTGGACTGGGGCATTATTTAAGTCTCCAGGGGGTCCTTCAAGGTGCTAGATTATCCCCCATCATCACAGGCCCCTAATTAACAGTTTGACTGAGACTAAATAGAACCCGATGCCTTCCAATTTGTAATTCGCTCTGGATAAGAGCGTCTGCTAAATGACTTAAATGTAAATGTAAATGTTGAGAAAAAAACGAATAATCTATCTGCCGAAACCCAGATTAGGCTGTTCAAAGGCCCCTCCAACCTGGCTGGGTTTGGGGTGAGGACAGAGCATCTAAATGGCTACTGGGGGGTGACACACACATATTTCAAATAAGTTTAAGTGCAGCCCAGCCGTCTGCCCCCCCCCCCCCCCCCCCCCCCCTCCTGGACCCCCATATTCCCCTAAACAGCTAATCCAGTCTTTATCATAATCTGCTGGGGAGCTTGGACTGTCTGCTAGGGGAATAGAGGAAAGACCACCGCTATGATTCTGGGTCTGAGAGCGTTGAGAGCGACGACGGCTAATTAAATCTAATTTAAATGGGTCCTACACTCTCAGAGAGCACTCTAAATCCTAAATCTCCTAAAAACCAAGAGGCATAGAAACGTCTGGTGCTACAGTAGAATGGCTCCATCAGGACCCATAAACTCTGGACAGACTGTACAGAGTGACCCGAGACTGGCCATCGTAACTCATCTGTCTCTTGCTCTCAAGGGGTAGGTCCCAAAGGGCACTCTATTCTCTACGTAGTACCCTTCTTTTTTGGTAGTGCACTAAAGTAGTAGGGAATAGGGTGCCATTTGGGAGACAACCCTAGACTCCTCCACTCCAATCCCCTTCTCACTAATAGTCCTGTTGTATTCAGAATGATAACTCCGTGACAGTGTCACAGAGTAGATCACAAATCAACTAACTCTAAATTACAGAACAGAGCAATCAACCACAGCCTGCATCCCAAATGGAACCCTTTTACCTTTGTAGTGCCCTACTTATAGTGCCTTCCTTTTGACCTGAGCCCTATGGGCTCATTTCAAACTCATGTTCTACAAATATACAGCGCTGCTGCCCCTTCACAGCCTTCTGTAAATAAAGTAGAAAGAAAACAACCACATCACAGGCTAAGAAATCAACCACAGTCAAGGATGCACACACATCACAGACTGCTGTGTTTTTACCCAACAACACTCAAACCGTCACGGGCCTCCAGAGCGAGGCGGGCGGTGTTGCTCGTCGGTCTGGGTTTGAGTTACGGCTGAGAGACAGACATAGACGACCCAGAACTTCCCAAAACAGCTGAGGCCTCACAGCCTAGAAGGCAGCAGGGTCAGCTGGCACCCTCCTCCTCTCCACCACCTCACAGCGAGACAGGGTGTGTCTGAACATTTTTCTAGCTGTCAAATCCTTTCAAAAGTTCATTGGACGAAAGGTTCCAAGGTCCCTCCGTCGGACCTCCTCCTCCAATTTGCATTGAGAGGAATCGAGGTAGTAAGGACGTAGGAGGCAAGGATTTGACGGCGAGTACATTTTTCAGAGCGCAGCCGCAGACACATGGCAGGCCCGGGCCTTTGAGCATTTCTACATCACACGTGGTTTTGGCTCCTCACTCTGCCTGACTCAAAACAGATTACCATAACCGACCAACGTGTCTGCTTACAGACAGCCGGGAGAGCAAATAGTGGAGGTCACAGAAATTATAACTGTGTCCCAAATGGCACCATATTCCCTATATAGTGCATACATTTTGACCAGGGCCCATATGTA